>NW_025200387.1:0-6511 GCF_004010195.1 Chiloscyllium plagiosum | reverse complement strand
TCTCTGCAGAGCGTTAACTTTAAAGGATTTTGCCCAAATATCAATTGAACTCGTAACAAAAGGAAACACCAGTAATTGTCCCAAACATCATTCAGCTTTTGGAGCTATTCTGCTCTTACAAACTACTGGTAATGGGATTACTTTCTGGAACAGGTGGATTTAGTTGAATTCACTTTAATTCAGGCAGTGGGGAGACTTTTTCCCCGGGTACAACAGAGTGTTACAAGGGGACATAAATTTAAGGTGAACGTTGGAAGGCATAGGGGGGATGTCAGGGGTAGGTTCTTTACCCAGAGAGTGGTGGGGGCATGGAATGCGCTGCCTGTGGGAGTGGCAGAGTCAGAATCATTGGTGATCTTTAAGCGGCAATTGGCTAGGTATATGGATAGGTGCTTAAGCTAGGACAAATGTTCGCCACAACATCATGGGCCGAAGGGCCTGTTCTGTGCTGTATTGTTCGATGTTCTATGTTCTATGTTCGGTGTGAGGGATTGCTACACGGTCAAAAATGCTGTCTTTCGGTTGCAACGATAGAACCATCTGCAATATCAGTCATGTGCTCAATTTTGACCTTCAGACACTGAGGAGCGGAGGATAATTCCTATTAGCCTGATGAACATGCGTCCCCTTAGCAACATAACCAATAATCGTCATCATTAATTTCATGCTTGGCTGTTGAGTTGAAAATTTGCCACAGTCACTACACAGTAAAATATGCGATTGTCTTTCAGAGGAGACCTGATAGATTTTATTAAAAATAATCATGAGGGGCAAGGATAGGGTAAATAGCCAAGATATTTTCCCTGGAGTAAGGGAGTCAAGAATTGGAGGGCATAGGTTTAGGGTGAGGGGAGAAATACATAAAAGAGACCTAAGGGGCAACTGTTTCATGCAGAGAGTGGTACGTGTATGGAATGAATCACTAGAGCAAGTGGTGGAGGCTGGTACAATTGCAAAATTTGAAAGGCATCTGTATGGGTATATGAATAGGAGGAGTTTGGAGGGATATAGCATGTGGGAATAGTTTGGGTTGGGATATGTGGTCAGCATGGATGTGTTGGACCGAAAGGTCTCTTTCCATGCTGTACACCTCTTGGACTCTATGACTCTATGGCACAATCTTCACTGTTCTCTGGGGATGAGAATACCACAGACAGCACAATCCTAAAAAGATAGGAATATCCTTATTTCAATCTTAAATGGGGAAGCCTTTGAATTTAAAAGTGTATGAACCTCGCAGCAAGTCAGCTTCCCCTTTTCAAAAATGAGGGCACAAACAATAGGAAAGACATAGACTATTCAGCCCCTCCAACCCAACCCACATTCCAATTGACTCAGTTAAGTAAAGTATTTTTGAAAATCCACCTCCACTGCTCTCTTGGTTAGACATTTCAAACAGCGTAAATCATAGAACGTATGAAATTTGTTCAGAACTAGACTGTTTGGTTCATCAAGTCTGATCTGCTGTTCAGTCATGGCTGACATGTTTCTCACTGTTACCTTGATCCCCTTATCAATTAAAAAGTATCTATCTCAGTCTAAAGGCAGAACTGAGTCTGTGTCTCTATGTCTGTATGTGTGTGTGTTTCAGCTTATTGGCAGAAGGCAGAGGGTGGTGGAGGAAGGTTGACGTTTGGACTGGAGGCCTGTGACCAGTGGTGTTCCACAGGGATTGCTGCTGGTTGTCATTTATATCAATAATTTAGATGAGAATTATACAAAGTATGGTGAGAAAGTTTACAGATGACACCAAGATTAGTTATATAGTGGAAGGTGAGGAAGGTTACGTAAGATTACAAAGAGATCATGTTTATTTGGATCAATGAATCATAGAAATGTATAGCACAGAAATGGACACTTTGGTCAAACTCATTCGTGCCAACCAGATGTCGTAAATTAACTTTGGTTCATTTTCCAGCATTTGTACCATATCCCTCTTAACCCTTCCAATTCATGTCCCTATCCAGATGCGGTTTAAATGTTGTAATTGTACCATCCTCCACCACTTCCTCTGGCAGCTCATTGCATACACATACCACCTTCTGTGTGAAAATGGTCCCCTTAGGTCCCTTTTATATCTTGTCCATATCACCTTAATTCTATGTCCACTAGCTTTAGAATTCCGTACCCTGGAGTAAAGACCCTGACTATTCACCCTATCCATGGTCTTCATGGTTTTATAAAAATCTAGAATGTGCAACTTTGATCACAAACTACTCGAATGGCTGTGTTTTCAGTAAACCTGGGCCTAAATTCTGAAAATCAATACTGCCTCCTCTTCCTTTTTCATCACATCACAAATCTAAAATCATTTGAACAACTTGTTCAGCCACATTATGAAGCACCTCTGTGGGATTTGTATCTAAACTTTTGGGCTCAGAAGTAGGCATACTGCCACCACTTGGCATTAAACCCTAACTCTGCAACATTGTTCTCATGTGTGTTTGTTCATCAACCTATTTTGAAATACTGTGACATAACTCCGTGACAGGCAGGACTTGAATCCAAACCTACTGGTCCAGAGTGAGAGACACTACCACGCAAGTTCAGGTATTGGAATCTAACCCAGAGCTCTGGCTCAGAGGCATGGATGTTACCCACGACACAAGTTTTAAACCATGCCCAGATATTGGGTCACATTTTAAATGCCAGCTTTCAGCTCTGTGTGGATTCATTAAAATTTGGTTCCCTTTACAGAAATGCACAGTTAAATTAATTACATTGTTAACCAGATGAAAGGTACTCCCCTCAACTCTAGGATGTTGAGTTTATGTGAGCTGCCTTCGAGATAAACTATTAAGATCTTTAATTGTTTAGCTATGATTTCCACCTTAAATGGTTATTGTCTGTGGTCTGGAATATGAGAGAAAAACATCCTGCAGACACACTCTGCACTATAAAAGACCTGGAGTAGATATTTATCACTAAACACCGGAGACGAACAAAGAGCATACTGTCTAGATCAAAAACATCAATCACTATTTCCTGCCTCTAACGTGTGACTGCCCTCTTCTTAAAACCCACGAAGGAATCCAAGGCAGCTGATTACTGTCCAGCCTTTCTTCCACATTACTGTCACTCACTGGGCTGAGGAGTGGCAGATGGAGTTTAATTTCAATAAATACAATGTATTGCAATTTGGTAAGGCAAACAAGGAGAGGACATTCTAAGTGTAAAAGTCGGGCCATTGGTAGCGTTGTAGAACAGACAGATCTAGTGTTCTGGTATATTTATTTGAAGTTTGCATCACGTGTGTGCAGGGTGGTGATGAAGGCGTTTTTCTTGCTAGCTTTCATTGCTCAGACCTTTGAGTACAGGAGCTGGAACATTATCTTCAGGTTGAGCTGGACATTCGTGAGGTCTCTCCTGAACTACTCTGTAGTTCTGGTCACCTAGTTACATTGAGGATATTATTAAACTGGAAAGGGTTCAGAAAAGATTTATCAGTTTGTTGCTGGGAATGGTGTGCTTATATTATAAGGACCGGCTCGGTGGACTAGGACCTTTTCTACTGCTACGTAGAAGGTTGAGACCTTATCAACCTTAAAGAGGTTTATAAAACAATGAGGGGTATAGATAATGTTGAGTGGCATAAGTCCTTTCCTTAGGGTGGTGGATTTCAAGATCGGGGGCAATTTTAAGATGACAAGAGAAAGGTATGCAGAAGACAAAATATCTTAGAGCTACCCAGCTCTACCCTAATTGTCCCTGCCAAACAGATGTCCTACGTTAATGTAGGACATCTGCCATTTGCCATCATTTGGCGCATATACCCCTAAACACTTCCAATTCACATGCCCATCCTGATGCCTTTTAAAGGTTGTAATTGTCCCAGCCTGCACAACCTCCTCTGGCAGCTTGTTCCATAGAAAGCACCCTCTCTTTGAAAACGTTGCCCCTTAGATCCCTTTTAAGTCGTTCCCCTCCGACCTTCAACCTAGATTTGTCCTCTTGATTTTGAACGTGCTACTCTGGGGAAATGACTTTGGCTATTGACACTATCCATTCCACTTGTGAGTATATAAACCTCAATGATTACCCCTCAAGTGCTGATGCTGCAGGGAAAATAACCGCGGCATATTCTGCCTCTACATAAATGTCAAAATATCCAACCCTGGCAATATCTTTGTAATTTTTTTCTGAAACCTTCTTCGAAGTGCGAGACCATAATTGCACAAAGTATTCAATAGTGGCCGAACCAATCTCCTGTACAGCCGCATTATGACCGTCTAACTCTTACATTCAATGCACTGTCAAACAACGACAAGCATATCAATCGCCTTCTTCACTATCCTATATACCTGCCACTCCACTTTGAAAGTCCTGTGAGCCTGCACTCCAAGTCTCTTTGTTTAGCAACACTCCCCAGGGACTTAACATTAAACGTATAAACCAAGCCTTGATTTTCCTTTCCAAAATGAAGCACTTCACATTTATCGAAATTAAACTCCATCTGCAACTCCTCAGCCCATTGGTCCATCTGATCAAGATCCCGTTATACACTGTGGTAATCATTTTCTCGGTCCACTGCATCTTCAATTTTGGTGTCAATTATGAACTTTCTAAACATGCCTTCTGTGTTCACGTCCAAATCATTTATGTAAATGATGAACAGCAGTGGAACCAGCACCAATCTTTGTGGCACACCACTGGTCACAGGCCTCCAGTCTGAAAAACAACCCTCCACCACTACCCTCTGTCTTCCACCTTTGAGCCAGTTCTGTATCCAAATGTCTAGTTCTCCTTGTATTCCATGAAATCTCACCTTGCCAACCCGTCTATCAAATGCATTACTGAAGTCAATATAGATAACATCAACTGCTCTGCCCTCATGATGCTTTTTGTTACTTCTTAAAGAAGAAAGTAAGCAAGTTTGTGAGACATGACATCCCAAGCACAAAGCCTTATTGACTATCCCTTATCAGTTCTTGCCTTTCCAAATGCATCTAAATCCTGTCGTTAGGATTCTCTCTAACAACTTGTCCACTACCGATGTCAGGCGCACTGGTCATTTGTTCCCTGGCTTTTCCTTGCCAGTTTGTTTAATAATGGCACCACGTTAGTCAGCCTCGTGTCTTCCAGCACCTCGCATGTGGCTATTGATGATAAGAAAATCTCATCAAGATTTCCAGCAGTCACTTCCTGAGCTTCCCACAGAGTTCTTGTGTGTATCTGATCAAGACCTATGATGTGCATTGTGATTACACATCATTTGCTTCGTGTATGGAATGAATATCCTCAGAAGAGATGGATGTGAGCAAAGTTACAATGTAAGATGATTTGCAGATCTGTTTTCAACCCCCCTGCATAACGCAATGGTTCCATGTATATCCGCGCTTGTCGATTTGTGTGTCTATCTGTGTATCTCAATGTATCTATCTCTCTGTGTGTTCGCACTAGTGTGTGTGTGTATGTTTGTATCTCTACCGCTGCAACTGTGTGCAATGGGAACTGTTTTGTTTTTGGGTGAATCATTGAATGGGGTTCAAAGCCTCCCTTCTTCCCTCTCACTCTTTTGTTGAAAGTGATACTATACAATGCACTGCTGGTGTATTTTAGGACTTTTCAATCCTTTCTTACATGTAAGATTATTTGTAAGGGTAAGTCACTAAACGTTGCATTTTGCAAGATGTTTGTGTGTGTCTGTATGTATCAATATACGTGTCTATATGTTTGTATGTCTGTGTGTGCGCAGCTGTGTGTATGTATGTACGTCTGTGCGTGTGTCCATGACTTGTGCGTCTCTGTGTGTCTCTGTGTTAGTGCGTGTCCTTGTTCTGTGTGCGTGCGTGCCTGTGTGTCTGTGTACATCGGTGTGTGTGCATGGGTGTGCATGTGTGTGGGGAATGTGGATGTCTGTGTATTGGTGGTTGTGGATATCTGTCTGTTTTTTGTGTGTGCGTGCCTGTGTGTTGGTTTGTATGTGTGTGTTTTCTGTTTGGTGTATGTCAATGCGTGTGTGCCTCTGTCTGTGTGCCTGCGTGTGTATGTCTGTCTGTGTGTGCATATATGTGCCTGTATGTGTATGTGTGTATGTGTGTTTTTTTGCGTGTGTCTGCAGCTGTGTTAGTGTGCGTCTGTTTGTGTGTATATATCTGTTTGTGTGTGTCTGTGTTAGCGTATGTGTACATGTGTGGCGAGTGCGGGTATGTATGTGACTGTTTGAGTGTGTCTGTCTGTATGTGTGTGTCTGTGTGTGCCTGTGTGAGAGCGAATGTGTGCGTGTATGGGGAGTGTGGCTGTCTGTGTGTTTATGTATGTATCAGTATGTGTCTGTCTGTCTGTGTCTGTGACTGTGTATGTGTGTGTGTGTTTCTGTGTAGAAAGAGTTTGGTGCTGTAAAAGCAAAACTGATCATGCAGCATCCAAGGAGCATGATGTCTCTCTGCATCTGAGTGTGTGTTGGTGTGGGGTTTCTGTGAGTATGTGTGTGTGTCTGTGTGCAGCTGTGTGTGTGTATACATGTGTGCCTGTTCCTGAAAGAGTATGTGCATCTGTGAATGTATCTGTG
>NW_025200386.1:1989-6511 GCF_004010195.1 Chiloscyllium plagiosum | reverse complement strand
AAGCACCAGACAAGTGCCCGGATAAAGATGACAGAGGCACGGTGGCTCAGTGGTTAGCACTGCTGCCTCAAGCATCCAGGGATGTGTAGGTTATGGTGGATTGGCCATGGGAAATTGCCTATAGCATCCAGGGATGTGTAGGTTATGGTGGATTGGCCATGGGAAATTGCCTATAGCATCCAGGGATCTGTAGGCTATGGTGGATTGGCCATGGGAAATTGCCCATAACATCCAGGGATGTGTAGGTTATGGTGGATTGGCCATGGGAAATTGCCTGTAGTGTCCAGGGATGTGTAGGTTATGGTGGATTGGCCATGGGAAATTGCCCATAGCATCCAGGAAACTGTAGGTTATGGTGGATTGGCCATAGGAAATTGCCCATAGCATCCAGGGAACTGTAGGTTATGGTGGATTGGCCATGGGAAATTGCCTGTAGTGTCCAGAGATGTGTAGGTTATGGTGGATTGTCCACAGGAAGTGCAGGGATAGGGTAGGAGGATGAGTCTGGGCAGGTGCTCTTCAGTGGGCCGGTGCGGACGTGTTGGGCCAAATAGCCCATTTCTTCACTGTAGGAATTCTGTGAAATGATGGACTGGACCATGGATAGATTGGAACTGAACATCCCGCACTCAGTGCTGAACTACTCACCTCCCAGGCTTCTTCCACATCTGCTGTCCATTTCTCTTTTAGGATTGGTTTCACCACCGCAATGAACTGTACTCCTACGTACTGAAGAGAAACATGCAACACCGTCAGTATTGGGAGGACCGCAACTTTGAAGAACTGCCTGCACTTCTGCCCCATTTAATCCAGGCTGAGTGACACATCCAGAGTCCAATGATAACAGCTTGCAATTAAAACTGAGAGACCGAGAGTTAAATAATGAAAGCATGTGCCTTTATTTAAAAAACACCATGACATGTGAGGACAAGTAATTATAACGAAGATACTGTGGGTGATATTCTTTGCAAGAGAAACTGCAGATAAACACAACAGTGCTTCAATTACTGTAGAGACAGAGCAGCCTTGTGCAGTCCCAGGGCTGTAGGGCTGACAGTGATTCCCCTGCTGGCTCACTGCAAGTTGTAAATTGAGAGAAAGATTCTGGCATTTCTGAGAAATGAGAAACAGTTGTAGTGTTGTTTGGAAAAGTTATTGCATTACGTCTGCAAGTATGAATGCATTTGCCCACAGCATGGTCCTGTTGGCTCACCCTAGCATGAGACTGCAACTTGCATGCGATCCCAAGCAGCTAACTTTAAGAGTGCTGATGAAATCCCCCTCTCCTGATATCCCCATCCTCAAGGGGGTTAGGCTAGCCAGGTCGAGGGTGAGCAAAGGATTGAGTGAGTGTTTGAGCAGCAGTTCAGCTGGGCCTGGACGGAAGCCCAGTAATATCACAGAGGTGGAACTTGGTGGGTGAGAGATGTGAGGTCAGGAGAGTATGTTTCACACCAACAACCCGACACAGACACAAAGCGGACACCACACTCTCACATACACACACACAGACACACACAGACACACACAGACACACACAGACACAGACACACACACACACACACACACAGACACACACACACAGACACACACAGACACACACACAGACACAGACACACATACGCACACACACAGACACACACACACAGACACACACACACACAGACACACACAGACACAGACACACACAGACACACACAGACACAGACACACATACGCACACACACAGACACACACACACAGACACACACACACACAGACACACACAGACACAGACACACACAGACACACACAGACACAACACACACACACACACAGGGACACATACAGACAGACACACACACACGCAAGGAAAGTGGGATGTGTGGTGTCACAAGTTGCCCAGGATCATCCTGAAATCTCCAGAAACTGGATTCAATCTTGTGCACAGTAGCGAGGAGAGTCCATGATGGAAATGTGGGAGCTGGGAAGATTGATGGTTGTTTGAGGTGAATAGAAAACAGGTTCCAGGCTTCTGTTTGATAATCTCATGCATTCCAAGCTGCTATTCAAGCAGTGCAGCAGCTGCAAATATGAAACCAGAAGCTGCCAAGGAAAGCACGCTGCATCCTGGCACCAGGAACGATCCATAATGTTGATTCAAAACAACGAAATGTGGAACCAATTTATGAATGGCAACATGTACATATATGCACCCAATTCTGATTCCTCGGTGGGGATAACGTGTTGCAGTGTGGGGATAATTTGTAGCAGTGTTGGGATAACTTGTTACAGTGTCAGGATAACTTTTTGCAGGGTGGGGATAACTTGTTGCAGGTTGGGGATAACGTGTTACAGTGTTGGGATAATTTGTTATAATATGGGGATAACTTGTTGTAGGGTGGGGATAACTTGTTACAGTGTGGGGATAACTTTTGCAGGTTGGGGACACCTTATTACAGTGTGGGGATAACTTGTTACTGTGTCAGGATAACTTGTTGCAGGATGGGGATAACTTGTTACAAGGGAGGGAAAACCTGTTGCAGTCTCAGAATAACTTGTTGCAGGGTGGGGATAACTTGTTACTGTGTCAGGATAACTTGTTGCAGGGTGGGGATAACTCGTTGCAGGGTGGGGATAACTTGTTGCAGGGTGGGGATAACTTGTTACATGTTGGGATAACTTTTGCAGGTTGGGGATAACTTGTTACAGTGTCAGGATAACTTTTTGCAGGGTGGGGATAACTTGTTACAGTGTTGGGATAACTTGTTGTGGTGTTGGGGATAACTTTAGCAGGTTGGGGATAACTTGTTACAGTGTTGCGATAACTTGTTGCAGGGTGGGGATAACTTGTTGCAGTGTGGGGATAACGTGTTGCAGGTTGGGGATAACTAGTTGCAGGGTGGGGATAACGTGTTACAGTGTGGGGATAACGTGTTGCAGAGTGGGGATAACGTGTTGCAGGTTGGGGATAACTTGTTGCAGGGTGGGGATGACTTGTTACATTCTGGGGATAACTTGCTGCAGTGTGGGGATAACTTGCTGCAGTGTTGGGATAACCTGTTGCAGGGTGGGAATAACTTGTGATGTTGGGATTGCGTGTTGCAGGGTGGGGATAACTTGTTACAGTGTCAGAATAACTAGTTGCAGTGTCGGGATAACTTGTTGCAGTGTCGGGATAACCTATTGCAGGGTGGGAATAATTTGTGATGTTGGGATAACTTGTTGCAGGGTGGGGATAGCGTGTTGCAGGGTGGGGATAACTTGTTACAGTGTCGGGATAACTAGTTGCAGTGTCGGGATAACTTGTTGTAGTGTCAGAATAACTTGTTGCAGTGTCGGGATAACCTGTTGCAGTGTGGGAATAATTTGTGATGTTGGGATAACTTGTTGCAGGGTGGAGATAGCGTGTTGCAGGGTGGGGATAACTTGTTACAGTGTCGGGATAACTAGTTGCAGTGTCGGTATAACTAGTTGCAGTGTCGGGATAATTTGTTGCAGTGTCGGAATAACTTGCTGCAGTGTTGGGATAACTTGTTGCAGTGTGGGGATAACTTGTTGCAGGTGGGGATAACATTTTGCAGGATGGGGATAACGTGTTACAGTGTGGGGATAACATGTTACAGGGTAGGGATAACGTGTTACAGTGTGGAGATTACTTGTTACAGTGTGGGGATAAGTTGTTGCAGGGTGGGGGCTGCAGTGTTGGGATAACTTATTGCAGTGTGGGGATAACTTGTTGCAGGTAGGGATAACATGTTGCAGGGTGGGGATAACGTGTTACAGCGTGGGGATAACATGTTACAGCGTGGGGATAACGTGTTACAGTGTGGAGATAACTTGTTACAGTGTGGGGATAAGTTGTTGCAGGGTGGGGATAACTTGTTGTGGTGTGGGGATAAGTTGTTGCAGGGTAGGGATAACATGTTGCAGGGTGGGGATAACGTGTTACAGTGTGGGGATAACATGTTACAGGGTGGGGATAACGTGTTACAGTGTGGAGATAACTTGTTACAGTGTGGGGATAAGTTGTTGCAAGGTAGGGATAACTTGTTGCAGGGTGGGGATAACTTGTTGTGGTGTGGGGATAAGTTTTTGCAGGGTGGGGATAACTTGTTGCAGGGTCGGGATAACTAGTTGCAGTGTCAGGATAACTAGTTGCAATGTCGGGATCACTTGTTACAGTGTGGGGATAACTTGTTGCAGGGTGGGGATAACGTGTTACAGTGTGGGGATAAGTTGTTGCAGGGTGGGGATAACTTGTTGCAGGGACGGGATAACTTGTTGCAGGGTAGGGATAAGTTTTTGCAGGGTGGGGATAACTTGTTGTGGTGTGGGGATAAGTTGTTGCAGGGTGGGGATAAGTTGTTGCAGGGTCGGGATAACTAGTTGCAGTGTCAGGATAACTAGTTGCAGTGTAGGGATCACTTGTTACATTGTGGGGATAACTTGTTGCAGGGTCAGGATAACTTGTTGCAGGGTGGGAATAACTTCTTGCAGTGTTAGTATAACTTTTTGCAGTGTGGGGATAACTTGTTGCAGG
>NW_025200386.1:0-1453 GCF_004010195.1 Chiloscyllium plagiosum | reverse complement strand
TACAGTGTTGGGATAACTTGTTACAGGATGGGGATAACTTGTTACAGTGTTGGGTTAATTTGCTGCAGTGTTGGGATAACTTGTTTCTGTGTTGGGATAACGTTTTCTAGGGTGGGAATAACTTGTTGCAGGGTGGAGATAATGTGTTGCACTGTCGGGATAACTTGTTGCAGGGTGGGAATAACTTGTTGTAGGGTGGGAATAACTTGTTGTGGTGTTGGGATAACTTGTTGAAGCGTCAGAATAACTTGCTGCAGTATTGGGGTAACTTGTTGCAGGGTGGAGATAACTTGATACAGTGTTGGGATAACTTGTTACAGGATGGGGATAACTTGTTACAGTGTTGTGATAACATGTTGCAGTGTTGGGATAACTTATTGCAGTGTTGGGATAACATGTTGCAGGGTGGGGATAACTTGTTGCAGGGTGGGGTTAACTTGTTGCAGTGTGGGGATAACTTGTTGCAGGGTCGGGGTCACTTGTTGCAGTGTCGGGATAATTTGTTGCAGTGTTGGGATAACTTGTTACAGGATGGGGATAACTTGTTACAGTGTTGGGTTAATTTGCTGCAGTGTTGGGATAACTTGTTTCTGTGTTGGGATAACGTTTTCTAGGGTGGGAATAACTTGTTGCAGGGTGGAGATAATGTGTTGCACTGTCGGGATAACTTGTTGCAGGGTGGGAATAACTTGTTGTAGGGTGGGAATAACTTGTTGTGGTGTTGGGATAACTTGTTGAAGCGTCAGAATAACTTGCTGCAGTATTGGGGTAACTTGTTGCAGGGTGGAGATAACTTGATACAGTGTTGGGATAACTTGTTACAGGATGGGGATAACTTGTTACAGTGTTGTGATAACATGTTGCAGTGTTGGGATAACTTATTGCAGTGTTGGGATAACATGTTGCAGGGTGGGGATAACTTGTTGCAGGGTGGGGTTAACTTGTTGCAGTGTGGGGATAACTTGTTGTAGGGTAGGGATACGTTGTTGCAGTATGTGGATAACGTGTTGCAGGGTGGGGATAACTTGTTGTAGTGTTGGGATAATTTGTTGCAGTGTTGGGATAACGTGTTGCAGGGTGGGGATAACTAATTGCAGTGTCGGGATAACTAGTTGCAGTGTTGGGATAACTTGTTACAGTGTAGGGATAACTTGTTGCAAGGTCAGGGTGACTTGTTGCATGGTGGGAATAACTTCTTGCAGTGTTAGTATAACTTTTTGCAGCATGGGGATAACTTGTTGCAGGGTCAGGATAACCTGTTGCAGGGTGGAGAAAACTTGTTGCAGTGTTAGTATAACTTTTTGCAGTGTGGGGATAACTTGTTGCAGGGTGGGGATAACTTGTTGCAGGGTGGGGATAACTTGCTACAGTGTTGGGGTAACTTGCTGCAGTGTTGGGATAACTTGTTGCAGTGTTGGGGTAACTTGTTACAGTGTGGGGATAACTTGTTGCA
>NW_025200385.1:2654-6511 GCF_004010195.1 Chiloscyllium plagiosum | reverse complement strand
CCCGATGCCTACGCGGTGATCCGTAGTGAGGGGGTGAGTGTCCGGTCGAAGGTCCATGCGGCAGAATCGAACCCAGACTTCGACCTGAAGGGACTGTTCTACCGAAAACACGAGAAGAAGCCAATCAAAATCCAGGTAGGTGACTGTGCACTGGGCACTGTCTCACACTGGGATATAGTGTGGGCACTGGGCACTGTCTCACACTGGGATATAGTGTGGGCACTGGGCACTGTCTCACACTGGGATATAGTGCTGGCACTGGGCACTGTCTCACACTGGGATATAGTGCTGGCACTGGGCACTGTGTCTCACTGGGGTACAATGTCTGTGGGCACTGGGCACTGTGTCTCACTGGGGTACAATGTCTGTGGGCACTGGGCACTGTCTCACACTGGGGTACAGTGTGGGGACTGGGCACTGTGTCTCACTGGGGTACAGGGTCTGTGCGCACTGGGCACTGTCTCACACTGGGGTACAGGGTCTGTGGGCACTGGGCACTGTCTCACACTGGGATATAGTGCTGGCACTGGGCACTGTCTCTCACACGGGTACAGTGTGGGCACTGGGCACTGTCTCACACTGGGGTACAATGTCTGTGGGCACTGGGCTCTGTCTCACACTGGGGTACAGTGTGGGGACTGGGCACTGTGTCTCACTGGGATATAGTGTTGGCACTGGGCACTGTGTCTCACTGGGGTACAATGTCTGTGGGCACTGGGCTCTGTCTCACACTGGGGTACAGTGTGGGGACTGGGCACTGTGTCTCACTGGGGTACAGTGTCTGTGGGCACTGGGCACTGTCTCTCACTGGGGTACAGTGTCTGTGGGCACTAGGCACTGTCTCACACTGGGGTACAGTGTGGGCACTGTCTCACACTGGGGAACAGTGTCTGTGGGCACTGGGCACTGTCTCTCACTGGGGTGCAGTGTCTGTGGGCACTAGGCACTGTCTCACACTGGGGTACAGTGTGGGCACTGGGCACTGTCTCACACTGGGGTAGTGTCTGTGGGCACTAGGCACTGTCTCACACTGGGGTACAGTGTGGGCACTGGGCACTGTCTCACACTGGGGTACAGTGTCTGTGGGCACTAGGCACTGTCTCACACTGGGGTACAGTGTGGGGCACTGGGCACTGTCTCACACTGGGGTACAGTGTGGGCACTGTCTCACACTGAGGTACAGTGTGGGCACTGATCTCACTGGGGTGCAGTGTCTGTGGGCACTGGGCACTGTCTCACACTGGGGTACAGTGTCTGTGGGCACTAGGCACTGTCTCACACTGGTATAGTGTGGGCACTGGGCACTGTCTCACACTAGGGTACAGTGTCTGTGGGCACTGGGCACTGTCTCTCACTGGGGTACAGTGTCTGTGGGCATTGGGCACAGTCTCACATTGGTGTATAGCATCTGTGGGCACTGGGCACTGTCTCACACTGGGGTACAGTGTCTGTGGGCACTGGACACTGTCTCACACTGGGATATAGTGCTGGCACTGGGCACTGTCTCACACTGGGGTACAGTGTCTGTGGGCACTGGGCACTGTCTCACACTGGGGTACAATGTCTGTGGGCACTGGGCACTGTCTCACACTGGGATATAGTGCTGGCACTGGGCACTGTCTCTCACTGGGGTACAGTGTCTGTGGGCACTGGGCACTGTCTCACTGGGGTACAATGTCTGTGGGCACTGTCTCTCACTGGGATACAGTGTGGGCACTGGGCACTGTCTCACACGGGTACAGTGTGGGGACTGGGCACTGTCTCTCACTGGGGTACAGTGTCTGTGGGCACTGGACATTGTCTCTCACTGGGGTACAGTGTGCGCATTGGGCGCTGTATCTCACTGGGAATATGTGTCTGTATGCACTGGACCCTCTCACTGGGGTACTCTGTGCGCACTGGGCACTATCTCTCACTTGGGTACAGTTTCTGTGGGCACTGGGCATTCTCACTGGGGTACAGTGTCTGTGGGCAGTGGACATTGTCTCTCACTGGGGTACAGCATCTGTGTGCAATGGGCACTGTCTCTCACTCGGATACATTGTCCGGGTGCACTGAGTACTGTCTCTCACTGGGGTACACTGTGCTCACTGGGCACTGTCTCCCACTAGAGTACAGTGCCTGTGCACTGGGCACTCTCACTGGAGTACAGTGTCTGTGTGCACTGGGCTCTCTCACTGGAGTACAGTGTCTGTGTGCACTGGGCACTATCTCACACTGGGATACAGTGTCTGTGTGCACTGGGCACTCTCACTGGGGTACAGTGTCTGTGGGCACTGGGCACTGTCTCTCACTGGGGTACAGTGTGGGCCCTGGGTACTGTTCTGTGGGCACTGGGCACTGTCTCTCACTGGGGTACAGTGTGGGCCCTGGGTACTGTCTCTCACTGGGGTACAGTGTCTGTGGGCACTGGGTACTGTCTCTCACTGGAATACAGTGTGGGCACTGGGCACTGTCTCTCACTGGGTACAGTGTCTGTGGGCACTTCGCACTGTCTCTCACTGGGGAACAGTGTCTGTGGGCACTGGGCACTGTCTCTCACTGGGTACAGTGTCTGTGGGCACTGGGCACTGTCTCTCACTGGGGAACAGTGTCTGTGGGCACTGGGCACTGTCTCTCATTAGGTACAGTGTCTATGTGCACTGGGCACTATCTCTCACTGGGGAACAGTGTCTATGGGCACTGCGCACTGTCTCTCACTGGGTACAGTGTCTGTGGGCACTGTCTCTCACTGGGTACAGTGTCTGTGTGCACTGGGCACTGTCTCTCATTGGGGTACAGTGTCTGTGGGCACTGTCTCACACTGGGTACAATGTCTGTGTGCACTGGGCACTGTCTCTCACTGGGTACAGTGTCTATGTGCACTGGGCACTGTCTCTCACTGGGGAACAGTGTCTGTGGGCACTGCGCACTGTCTCTCACTGGGGAACAGTGTCTGTGGGCACTGGGCACTGTCTCTCACTAGGTACAGTGTCTTTGTGCACTGGGCACTGTCTCTCACTGGGGAACAGTGTCTGTGGGCACTGGGCACTGTCTCTCACTGGGGAACAGTGTCTGTGGGCACTTCGCACTGTCTCTCATTAGGTACAGTGTCTATGTGCACTGGGCACTATCTCTCACTGGGGAACAGTGTCTGTGGGCACTGCGCACTGTCTCTCACTGGGTACAGTGTCTGTGTGCACTATGCACTGTCTCTCATTGGGGTACAGTGTCTGTGGGCACTGTCACTGGGTACAGTGTCTGTGTGCACTGGGCACTGTCTCTCACTGGGTACAGTGTCTATGTGCACTGGACACTGTCTTTCACTGGGTACAGTGTCTGTAGGCACTGGGCACTGTCTCTCACTGGGGAACAGTGTCTGTGGGCACTTCGCACTGTCTCTCACTGGGTACAGTGTCTGTGTGCACTGGGCACTATCTCTCACTGGGGAACAGTGTCTGTGGGCACTGGGCACTGTCTCTCACTGGGGAACAGTGTCTGTGGGCACTTCGCACTGTCTCTCACTAGGTACAGTGTCTTTGTGCACTGCGCACTGTCTCTCACTGGTTACAGTGTCTGTGGGCACTGGGCACTGTCTCTCACTGGGTACAGTGTCTTTGTGCACTGCGCACTGTCTCTCACTGGGTACAGTGTCTGTGGGCACTGGGCACTGTCTCTCACTGGGTACTGTGTCTGTGGGCACTGGGCACTGTCTCTTACTGAGTCACCAGTTTGAAGGCAGCAGTTTGAGATTAAAAAGGCTCTGGAGTGTGTGCTATTAAACCTTAACCTTCTCTCTCTCTCTCTCTCTGTCTCTCCCCACCCCCCGCTCCCCTCTCACTCTCCCTAATCCCCCCAATTCCCCTCCTCTCTCCCTC
>NW_025200385.1:0-1455 GCF_004010195.1 Chiloscyllium plagiosum | reverse complement strand
CAGGTCTGGTCCAGCCGGTTTCTCCGTGACCTCCTCCTGGGTGAGGTCACCGTTGCTGCTGACCAGAACGAGATGGCGTCCAGCTACGTCCTCCAGCTGCAGACGCGGTCGGACTGCTCACCCCCGCCCGGCTCCCTCCTCGTCGAGATCTCCTCCAGCGACGACCTGACCGCCCTGTGACAGCGCAAGGCCCACTGCAGTCGATCAGCCCCTCCCCGTCCCCTGCTCCACCCCATCCTGGACCCACGATCGGGGCGGGGGGGCTAACATGGAGGCGAACTGAACTATCGATCTCGAGTGCCCTATCAAACCTTGTTCGGAATCTAAATCTTCTTTATTCCCTCCCTGTCGCTGTGATCACCCCCACCCCAATTTATTGGGGTGTAAAAGTAGGCACCTTACCTCCCCCCTTCCCCAACGCCCTAACTGAGAGTCTCTATCCCCTTAGCCCCCCCCAATAGTGCAATCGCTTTATCATCTGTGTGCTCAGCAGGGCGTTAGCCGTGGAGTCAGACCAGGTACAGATTTCCCTCCCCAAAGGGGCGTTGGTGAACCAGGTGGGTTTCCAGTGACGATGTTTGCCCTGCTCACTGAGACAAATGTTATCCTGATTTTCAATTAATTAAACTTCTAAGTTTCGCCAACATCCGTGGTGAGGTTTGAACCCAGGATCTGAAAACATGGATGCTTAATGATAAAAGATGCTTAAAAGAGACCGGCAAATAAATGAAAGACCGTGTGGAAATTGTAAGAGCAAGGGTTGCAAAACTGTCTCGGGCAGACGTAAGTCCGTTATTGGTGTACAAGTCGCTCTCTCGAGCACCCTGAACAGAAATCACCATGGCTACTTATACCATAATTCGTAACATACACCGTTCCGAACACAAAAACCCCCCAAACTTACAAGAAATGATATAAAATACGTAAAATCTCTCCGCCTACATCGCACGTTTTTGAGATGTGCAGTGCGGTGTTGCATTTTGAAGACAGAGCAACAGAGAATTCGAGAAAATGGGAATCTTTCTGAGTTCAGGAAATTCTGCCTGACGACAGTCAACTGATTGGTTGAGCTGTGGAGGGTTTTTAAGAGAGAGGAAATAGATAACTGAAGAGACTGCAGAGAGAGAGAGAGAGAAACCACACGCATCTCTCAGGGTCCAAAAAGGAGTGAACAACCAGGAAAGCTGAGTGGAAGGAATTTGTACGATAAAAGACGATGTTTACCTGATAGCCTATCAGACTGAAGGGTGACCGTCACTCTGTAAACACTCGTGACTTGCTGTTCAAAAGACTGCGAGCAGTATGAGGAAACAAGCTTCCCACCTAACGGTCTCCAGCTTTGGTCTTTGCACTTGTGTTAATTCTGTCTCTATTCTTGATCCACTTGTAGTGTCTGTGCCTGTCATTTGTCAGTCTTTCTTGTGATTGTGTGAGTGTGAGAGTGTGTGTGCACGC
>NW_025200384.1:0-6510 GCF_004010195.1 Chiloscyllium plagiosum | reverse complement strand
TACCAGGAAACCATGTTAAAATAGCACAATTTCGACATGCAATGGGGCCACGAGGAACATCATGGAGCCGTCTCTGTGTGTAGTCTCTGCTCCATTGTTTTGTCACGTTGGAGCATCAATTACATCCTCCTATTTCTGCATAAACCCTTGAGGGGCTGAATGTTCTCGTCCTGGTAGCATGGAATACGTACAAGGGTCTGATTGGACTTTGCACCTTCCTGTTTAGCAGTTAGATGCACTGACCAGACTGCTGCTTTTCCTATGAAACAAGCAGAAGGGTTGAATGGTTTGTCCCTCTTCTTGCTCATTCGTTTCGATGGCCTGAATGACTTCCTCATATCAATGTACAACCAGCTTGAGATGCTGAATGAGCTCCTCTTTAAACTGTGGAAATGTGCAGTGTCTGGCCGTGCTGTGACATGAATATTACCGGCACTTTAATAGCACAAGCCTGAATGTTGTTCGGGTCTCGCTGCTCATGGATACAGACTGGTTCAGGAGCTGACAGGAGACAAAATGTTCTGAAATTTGTCTGATCTTCAGTGACCATCACAACTTCTGATCTTATGGTGGAGGAAAGACATTGATGCAGCAGCCGGAGATGTTTGTGCGAAGGAAGCTACCCTGAAGATCTCCTAAAGGAATGTCCTGGGATTGAAAGGATTGATGTCCACAAACCACGAACATCTTCCTTTGTGCTATGGATGGCCCAAACCAGAGGAAATATTGTGGTTGATTCCCGTTAAATTTAATTGAGTCAGCGTTCCTTGATACCATCCTGAGTCAACACCTGCCTTGATGTCAGAGTCTGTCACTCTTAGCTGGGCTCCTGTGTTCACCTCTATTGAACATATCAATAGGTTATTGTGTGGGGACTGTTTTCTTCTCACAAAGACTAGTGAATGTCAGGAACTATCTGGACTAGAGAGTTTGGGGAGCTAGATCACTGAAAGTATTTACAGAGGAGGTAGATTGTTTTTTGCCCTCAATCACTGAGTTGAGGGGTGTGAGGAATTGGGATTTCAATGGGGTTAATGCCAACAATGGATCAGCCATGATGGTATACAATGGCACCGCGGGATTTACCGTCTGAATTACCTGATCCTGTTCCTTATGTTCGCATATTCTGCAACTGGAAAGTTAATGGTTTCAATTTTCCTGAATGTTCTGTCATTGCTGTTGCAGTCAGAGAGAGCAAAAGCTTTTGTGTATCATCTGAGTAATGTCTGTGGGCTGTATGCACAGTGAATATGGGTCCACAACATGACCAACAAATGAACCACAAGTTGCAGAGAGGAAACACTCTGTAAAGAGATCAGAGGCGTCTTTCAAACCCAGCTTGGATTTCCCAATAACATTTTCCAATCCACACCAAACTGTGTGTGTCGGTCTGGAGGGATTGAATTATATCCTATGTTACTGTGGCCTCCATCTGCTCCTGTGCGGGGGCTAAATAGAACATTGGAACATTTGAGTGAGGAGCAGGAGTGGGTCATTAGCCACTCTGTCACTGCTGTACCAGGTACTAAGTTCGTGGCTGATCTGGTTGTGGACTTAGCAGCACTTTTCTGTTTGGGCACCATTTTCCTTCATTCATTTGTCTGTCAAATATTTAATAGACACAACTTTGAATAAATGCAAACACCCAAACATCACAAACTTCAGGGAACGGGAATTCCCACTTGTACAGCTCTTTCAGAATTTCTCATTCGTGTTCCAACCAATATTACAGGGTCACTGATACCTTTTGTAGTCACATTCCTCCACTGGTTGCGACACATTTCAAAGTTTAGTGATAAGGCCAATGGTATAATTGCAAGCCTGGCTCATCTTCAAGAAAAATGTGACAAACACACAAACATGCACCTGCATGCACACATGAACACACACATTTTAAGACAAAACAGAAAAATGAAAGCTTTCCAGAGTTTCATAATAGCTGAACTCTTAACAAATGGAAGGATAACTGAGTGTCCCAAATGTTATTCTGTCCTCTGAAGTTCTTCCGCTCACACAAGCTGCTGGTAAAAGGATATCTCCCTGGAACAATTGGATTTGGTTCAATTCGCTTTGCTTCAGATAGTAGAAAGATGCCAAAGAATCTTTCATCAGGAAACCTCCACGATTGGTAAATATGATGCAGTTTATTTTTCTCTTGTCAGGCGGAACAACATGAGAGAGAGAGAGACGAAGCAATAGGCTGCTGCTTCTAAGGCAGGTAACGTTTTTCTCCCTCCCTGTGTTAAATATGCAATAATGTTAAATGAACACCAAAATGGACCATGTGTGATTTCCTTGAAATTTCTCTGGAATGGATGAAAATGGGCTATGTGCAAGTGCATCATTACTGATGTTGTACACAGTGCCTTTCCTTAGCAAAAACAAAAACAAAATCCCAGTTTACAATTTGATGGAAATTTATCTACTTCCCACTCTACAGCAATATACTGATCCGATAAAACCACCCGATTGAGATTTACAAAAAAAAAATTGAATTTCAAAACCCCAAGCGAGTTATGTCGATTTTCCTGTAAATCTTCCTCGGTAGGGTTTCCTGGGACTTTTCTTCGGTCTTCTGCTGCACAGATTTCATAGATACAGGTAGCTTTCAGAGAGCGATTCTGCAGGCAGTCTGCATTTGTTAGTGCTCTTTGCTGCTCTGGCAAACTGTTCAAAATGCCTGATTTTATACCCCAAAACATCGGATTGTCGCATTGGTTTGATATTGTTAAAATTCTAATTCGTTTGGATTTGGATTTCTTGGGGCGTAAGTTAAACTGATTGGCCAAATTCGAATTTAATGTATACCATAGCACTCACCCCAGCAATTTGTTTCAGCCAAATGTCACCTTTTAAAAACGTTTCAGCACACTCTCTTTGTTAAGTCCTTGCCAGCTTTCACTCTGTTTAAAAGGTTCAGTGCACGCCTATATATTCACAACAATCAACACATCTTATTCTTCAAATTTATTCCGCAGTTTTAAACACCCTGACAAGGGAAAATATGTATCCAGCTGATCGTTCTCAAAATCGTAGATGGTTCAAAAAGATTTCTCATCCAATACTGAAACTTCGTATCAAAATGCCTTCCAGGAACGTGTGTATGGAGAGCAGAGAGTCATGTTTCGGGGACATTCCTGATGAAGGGCTTACGCTAGAAACATTGACTTTCCTGCTCCTCGGATGCTGCCTGACCTGCTGTGCTTTTCTAGAGGCTCGCATTTCGACTCTGACCTCCAGCATCTGCAATCTCCCTGTCCAGATGCAGTTAAACATTCCTACAATTAAACCCGACACTATTTCCCAGAAACAACAACTTTCCAAACCACTTGCTGCATCTGCAGACTAAATTCATGGGTTAAGGGCAGCAGTTGGCCAATCGGCTGCACCATTCAGAATGCTCATGGCTGATCCGAGTGTGTGCGACTATCCATCTCCTATCTGTTCCCAATAAGCATTGACTGTCCTGTCCAGCAAAGATCAGTCGAGCTCAGCCTTGAACATCTTCAATTACCGTGTCTTCACTGCTCCCTGAGGATGAGGACACACAGATAACACAAAACTAACGTGAAAGGGACATCCTTATTTCATTGCAGGACCCGTTATTATAAAACTGTGTTAACCTAACATCAAATCGCCACCTTTCTTGAAACATAAGGACAGAATAATTAGTAATAGATAAAATCCATTCAGCCCACTCAACCTGTCCAACATTATCACTGACGCTTTCCAATCAAATATATATTAAACACATTCTCCGCTCCTGTCCCAGGAAGAGAATACCTGATAGCATACCACCACACGAGCACTAGGAAAGGAGCAGAATTAGGTCATTCAGCATATTGAGTCTGAATGCCATTTCGTAATGGATTACAGGTTTCTCAACGTCATTCCTACTGACTTCTAACACTGGATACCCTTATTCATCAAAAGCCTATCTATCTCTGTCTTATGGACACACGTATCTGTGTCTCTGTGTGTCTGCATGCGCGTGTGTGTGTGTGTGTGTTTGTTCATGCGTTTGCGTGTCGGTGTAATTGTGTGTATACATTTATCCTTCCGTGTATTGGTCTCTGCGTTATATCTGTGTTTATGCCTGTTTGTGCGTGACTGTATATGTCTCTGTATGCATCTACATGTGTGCTGGTCCATTTCTGTGTATGTGCAGTGGGTGTTGGTATATTGGGGTGTTTACATATTTCTCTAAATATTTCTGTGTCTGTATCTTTCTGCAATGAAATATTTGTTGTTTTGGGAGGGAGAGAAGTAGTGGAACAGACAGAGCGGTTAAAGTGAATATTTCCCTCCATTGAACAGTGTTTCTCACTCAGTTGTTGGGCTGTGGATATTACAATTCACTCCGGTCCTCTCCGGCTTGTGCCAGGGTCCTCCCAACATGGCTGGAGATGAGGGGGCGGGGGTGAGGGAACGGATATCGGGCACTAGACCACCCGGTTTGGCCCTTTCTGTCCTATTCCAGACTGTTTATCCTAGAATGGGAGAAAGGGTATGGGGCAATAAGCTGTTAGTACTGTTGTAGGTGGTGATGGTGGTGAATGGTGAGGTGTCCAAAGGGAGTCAGTCCACAGTGCAGAATCCATAAGGTGTTATTAGTATAGGGGTATTGAATATGCGACAGGCAAAATGTTGGAAGGAAGGTGCTGAATTCAATAGTGAGACTGATCGTGCATGAAACCTATTTGGAGATAGAGCATGAGTCTTGTTCGGGGGTAGGTGCTATAACAGATGTACAGTGAGTGTGAGACAGCAGGGAGAATATGATGACACTTATCCTGACAGAACGGGGATACAGAATGTCCTGTATTGCTGGACATTTCTTCAGATCATTTCAGCGTCGAGGTGAGCCTCCCCGAATTTCTTGTTCAAGTCAATAATGCCACAGACCCTGTCCCTCAGATTCCACAGAATCAGTTTGGAAGGATCTTAGCAACGAGAAACAAATATTGGTGTGTAATGTCATCCAAAACTCTCGTGCAAATTTTGTGTATCTTATGCTCTGGAAATTAGATGTTGTGAGTGCTGCAGTAATACTGAAATATCTCAAGTTGCATCGAAACTGCGTTATCTTAGTGACTGCTCATGCTGTGAAAAATAAATTCCACAAGTGTGTATTAGATAGTTTGAAGAGTATGTTCTGATCCAAACTACAGACAAGATTATTTTGGATTTGGTGCTGTGTGGTCAGAAGGACTAATTAATAACCTTGTTCTGAGGAATAGTGACATTAATATGTTGCATTTCACATGGACCCTGCATACAATATCGAATGTTTGAACATTATGGTCAAGCATCATGGAAGCCTGGAGGCTAGAGGGTCAAGTTCACTCCAGTGATTTGGGAAAATACGATATAACATTCAGTGGGAGACAAGCAATGGTTATTAGAGTCATAAAGTCCTAAAGCATGGAGACAGACCCTTTGGTCCAAACTCATCCATTCCGACCTAAATGCCCATCCACACTAATCCTATTTCCCTGCCATTGCCCAGTATCCTTCGAATCCTTTCCTATCCATATATTTGTCCAAATGTCTTTTAAATGTTGTTAATATACCCGCCTCAACCACTTCCGCTGCCAGCTGATTCCATATGTGTACCAGCCTATGTATTAAAAAAAAGTTGCCCCTCAGGTTCCCTTTTGTTCTTTCCCCTCTAACTTTAAGCTGATGCCCTCTAGTCCTTGATTTCCCCAACCCTGGGAAAAAGACTGACCTCATTTACACTGTCCATGCCTCCCATCATCTTATACATTTTCTATAAGATTTCTCTTCTGTGTCTTACAGTCTAAAGAAAAATGACTTGGCCTGTCCAAATTCTTCCACTCAGACCACTGAATACTGGCGATATCCTTTTGAATTTCTTCTGCACTCTTTCCAGTTTAATCACATCCTTCCTGGAGCAAATTGAATAAAAACGAACACAATACTCCAAGTGCAGTCTCACCAGCGGCCTGTATAACTGCAAAATAACTCCCAACTTCGATGTTCCCTGACGGATCAAGGCCAAAAGACTTGGTCATTGCCGTCTAGCTGTGACTCTACTTTGAGAGAACCGTCACCTGAATGCCAAGGACCCTCTGTTCCATTTCACTCCTTAAGGCCCTGCCATTCACCATGAAACTACTACTTTGAATTGATTTTCCAAAATGCAAGACCTCACACTTGTCTACATTAAACTCCATTTGCCATTCTCGACACACTTCCACTGCTGACCAAGTTCCTGCTGCAATTTCTGATAACCTTCATCACTGTCCACGATACTGCCTACTTTAGTGTCATCAACAAAATTACTAATCATGCCTTGTATATTCTCAACAAAATCATTGATATAGGTAACAGCAATTGTCCCAGCACCGACCTCGAGGCACTCCACTTGTCACAGGCCTCCAGTCCGACATGCATCCTTCCACTATTGCCCTCTGCTTCCTACCATCCAGCCAATTGCGTGTTCAGTTTGCCAGATCCCTCGGGATTCCATGCGATCAAACTTTC
>NW_025200383.1:5196-6508 GCF_004010195.1 Chiloscyllium plagiosum | reverse complement strand
TCCCGTTCCCCTCTGACTAATGCACCTAACTCGATGGGCAATTTAGCATGGCCAATTCATCTGACCTGCACATCTTTGCACTGTGGGAGGAAACCCATGCAGACACAGGAAGAACGTGCAAACTCCACACAGACAGTTGCCTGAGGCCAGAATCGAACCTGGGACCCTGGCGCTGTGAGGCAGCAGTGCTAACCACTGAGCCACCCTGCCACCAAACGGGAGAGCAAAGGAGGGGAGAGACAATGACTGAAGGTGTGGAAGTCACCTGAATGGCCTGATGCTGAATGAAGGTTCTGGGTTGCTGAGATGTATGTGGTGCCCTGAGCCACACTTTATAAAGAACATGTCCCTGTAGAGGAGCTTTCCCTCTGAAAATGTCCCATGTTACATTGTGACCATGTAATTCTAATAATCCCCACAGCCAATTTTCACTCAGCTAAATCCCACAAAAACATTCAACTAATTAACTAAATAAATCTGTTTTTGGTAACATCAGCCCTCATAGGATCCCTACAGTGTGGAAGCAGGCCATTCGGCCCATTGAGTCCTTCCTGACCCTCTGAAAAGCATCCCATCCAGATCCGCACACCTACTGTAACCCTACATATCCCATGGCTAATCCGCCCAACAGCACAAACGTGGACACTATGGGGCAGTTCAGAACGGCCGATCCATCGAATCTGCACACCCTTGGACTGAGGGAGGAAACTGGAGCACCTGGAGAAAGCCCATGCAGACACGGGGGGACTGTATAACCTCCACACAGACGTTTGTCCCGGGTTGGAATCGAACCAGGTCCCTGGTACCATGAGGCAGCAGATCATGTATAAATGTTAACAAGGACATTAGGAGACTTGTCTTACACTCACACGAACAGAATCCTGAATTGTTTATATCCACTTAGGCCTCCTGGTTTAACATCCCATCTGAAAGACGTTATGGCAGATAGGGAAAGAATCAACATGAAAAGCTGCCGCAGCATTCCCTCAGCAGCGCAGCATTCCCTCCACATTGCAGCATTCCCTCAGCATTGCAGCATTCCCTCAGCAGTGCTGCATTCCCTCAGCATTGCAGCATTCCCTCAGCAGTGCAGCATTCCCACAGCATTGTAGCAGTCCCTCAGCATTGAGCATTCCCTCAGCATTGCAGCATTCCCTCAGCATTGCAGCATTCCCTCAGCAGTGCTGCATTCCCTCAGCATTGAGCATTCCCTCAGCATTGCAGCATTCACTCCACATTGCAGCATTCCCTCAACATTGCAGCACTCGCTCAGCAGTACAGCATTCCCTCAGCATTGCAGCATTCCCACAGC
>NW_025200383.1:0-4941 GCF_004010195.1 Chiloscyllium plagiosum | reverse complement strand
TGCAGCATTCCCTCCACATTGCAGCATTCCCTCCAGTTTGCAGCATTCCCTCAGCACTGCAGCATTCCCTTCCATATTGCAGCATCCCTCAGCAGTGCAGCATTCCTTCAGCATTACAGCATTCCCTCCACATTGCTGCATTCCCTCAGCATTGCAGCATTCCCACAGCATTGCAGCATTCCTTCAGCATTGCACCATTCCCTCAGCAGTGCAGTACTCCCTCAGCAGTGCAGCATTCCCTCAGCATTGCAGCATTCCCTCAGCATTGCAGCATTCGCTTGGCATTGCAGCGTTCACTCCACATTGCAGCATTCCCTCCACAATGCAGCATTCCCTCAGCATTCCCTCAGCAGTGCAGCATTCCCTCCACATTGCAGCATTCCCTAAACATTACAGCATTCTCTCAGCATTGCAGCATTCCCTCAGCAGTGCAGCATTCCTTCAGCAGTGCAGCATTCCCTCAGAATTGCAGCATTCCCTACACATTGCAGCATTCCCTCAGAAGTGCAGTATTCCCTCAGCAGTGCACCATTCCATCAGCATTCCAACATTCCCTTCACATTGCAGCATTCCCTCCACTTTGCAGCATTCATTCATCAGTGCAGTATTCCCTCAGTATTGCAATACTCCCTCAGCATTGCAGCATTCCCTTAGCATTGCAGCATTCCCTCCACATTGCAGCATTCCCACAGCATTGCAGCATTCCCTCCACATTGCAGCATTCCCTCAACATTGCAGCACTCGCTCAGCAGTGCAGCATTCCCTCCACATTGCAGCATTCCCTCAGCATTTTAGCATTCCCTCAGCAGTGTAGCATTCCCACAGCATTGCAGCATTCCCTCCACATTGCAGCATTCCCTCAGCAGTGCAGTATTCCCTCAGCATTGCAATACTCCCTCAGCATTGCAGCATTCCCTTAGCAGTGATGCATTCCCTCCACATTGCAGCATTCCCTCCAGTTTGCAGCATTCCCTCAGCACTGCAGCATTCCCTCGGCATTACAGCATTCCCTCAGCAGTGCAGCATTCCCTTGGCATTGCAGTATTCCCTCCACATTGCAGCATTCCGTCCACATTGCAGTCTTCCCTCAGCATTGCAGTATTCCCTCAGCATTGCAGCATTCACTCAACAGTGCAGCATTCCCTCAGCAGTGCCGTATTCCCTCAACATTGCAGCATTCCCTTAGCAATGCAGCATTCCCTCAGCAGTGCAGCATTCCCTCAGCAATGCAGCATTCCTTCAGCATTGCAACATTCCCTCAGCATTGCAGCATTCCCTCAGCAATGCAGCAGTCCCTCAGCATTGCAGCATTCCCTCCACATTGCAGCATTCCCTCAGCACTGCAGCATTCCCTCGGCATTGCAGCATTCCCTCAGCAGTGCAGCATTCCCTTGGCATTGCAGCATTCCCTCAGCAGTGCAGCATTCCCTCCGCATTGCAGCAGTCCCTCCACATTGCAGCATTCCTTCAGCAGTGCAGCATTCCCTCAGCAGTGTGGCATTCAATCCACAGTGAAGCATTCCCTCAGCATTGCAGCATTCACTCAACAGTGCAGCATTCCCTCAGCAGTGCCGTATTCGCTCAACATTGCAGCATTCCCTCAGCATTGCAGCATTCCCTCAGCAGTGCAGCATTGCTTCAGCATTGCAACATTCCCTCAGCATTGCAGCATTCCATCAGCAATGCAGCATTCCCTCAGCAGTGCAGCATTCCCTCCACATTGCAGCACACCCTCAGCATTGCAGCATTCCCTCAGCAGTGCAGTATTCCCTCCACATTGCAGCACTCCCTCAGCATTGCAGCATTCCCTCAGCAGTACAGCATTCCCTCAGCATTGCAGCATTCCCTCAGCCATGCAGCATTCCCTCCACATTGCCACTTTCCCACGTCAGTGCGGCATTCCCTCAGCATAGCGGCATTCCCAAGTCAGTACGGCATTCCCTCTGCATTGCAGCATTCCATCAACATTGCAGCATTCCCCAGGCATTGCAGCATTCCCTCCACATTGCAGCATTCCCTTGGCATTGCAGCATTCCTTCTGCAGTGCAGCATTCCTTCAGCATTGCAGCATTCCCACAGCAGTGCAGCATTCCCACATCAGTGCAGCATTCCCTCAGCAGTGCAGCATTCTCTTAGAATTGCAGCATTCCCTCCACATTGCAGTATTCCCTCAGCAGTGCAGCATTCCTTCGGCATTGCAGCATTCCCTCCACATTGCAGCATTCCCTCGGCATTGCAGCATTCCCTCAGCACTGCAGCGTTCACTCCACAGTGCAGTATTCCCTCAGCATTGCAATACTCACTCAGCATTGCAGCATTCCCTCAGCAGTGCAGCATTCCCTCAGCATTGCAGGATTCCCTCAGCAGTGCAGCGTTCCCTGCACATTGCAGCATTACCTCAGCAGTGCGGCATTCCCTCGGCATTGCAGCATTCCCTCAGCATTGCAGCATTCCCTCAGCAGTGCAGCATTCCCTCAGCATTGCAGCAATCCATTCACATTGCAACATTCCCTAAGCATTGCAGCATTCCCCGGTCAGTGCAGCATTCCCTCAACAGTGCAGCATTCCCTCAGTATTGCACCATTCACTCCACAGTGCAGTATTCCCTCAACATTGCAATACTCCCTCAGCTTTAAATCATCCCCTCAGCATTGCAGCAGTCCTTCAGCAGTGCAGCATTCCCTCAGCATTGCAGCATTCCCACCACATTGCAAAATTCCCTCGGCATTGCAGCATTCCCACCACATTGTAGCATTCCCTCCACGTTACAGCATTTCCTCGGCATTGCAGCATTCCCACCACATTGCAGCATTCCCTCAGCAGGGCAGCATTCCCTCAGCAGTGCAGCATTCTCTCGGCAGTGCAGCATTCCCTCCAGATTACAGCACTCCCTCGGCATTGCAGCATTCCCTCAGAGTGCAGCATGCAGCTTTCCCTCAGCATTGCAGCTTTCCCTCAGCATTGCAGCTTTCCCTCCACATTGCAGCATTCACTCAGCAGTGCAGCATTCCCTCCACATTGCAGCTTTCCCTCCACATTGCAGCATCCCCTCCACATTGCAGTATTCCCTCAACATTGCAGCATTCCCTACACATTGCAGCATTCCCTCAGCATTGCAGCTTTCCCTCAGCATTGCAGCATTCCCTCAGCATGGCAGCATTCCCTCAGCAGTGCAGCATTCCCTCAGGATTGCAGCATTCCCTCCACATTGCAGCATTCCCTCAGCATTGCAGCATTCCCTCCACATTGCAGCATTCCCTCCACTTTGCAGCATTCCCTCCACGTTGCAGCATTCCCTCAGCATTGCAGCATTCCCTCGGCATTGCAGCATTCCCTCAGCATTGCAGGATTCCCTCAGCAGTGCAGCGTTCCCTGCACATTGCAGCATTACCTCAGCAGTGCAGCGTTCCCTGCACATTGCAGCATTACCTCAGCATTGCAGCATTCCCTCAGCAGTGCAGCATTCCCTCAGCATTGCAGCAATCCATTCACATTGCAGCATTCCCTAAGCATTGCAGCATTCCCCGGTCAGTGCATCATTCCCTCAACAGTGCAGCATTCCCTCAGTATTGCACCATTCACTCTACAGTGCAGTATTCCCTCAACATTGCAATACTCCCTCAGCTTTAAATCATTCCCTCAGCATTGCAGCAGTCCTTCAGCAGTGCAGCATTCCCTTAGCATTGCAGCATTCCCACCACATTGCAGCATTCCCTCGGCATTGCAGCATTTACACCACATTGTAGCATTCCCTCCACGTTGCAGCATTTCCTTGTCATTGCAGCATTCCCACCACATTGCAGCATTCCCTCAGCAGGGCAGTATTCCCTCAGCAGTGCAGCATTCCCTCGGCAGTGCAGCATTCCCTCCAGATTACAGCACTCCCTCGGCATTACAGCATTCCCTCAGCAGTGCAGCATTCCCTCAGCATTGCAGTATTCCCTCAGCATTGCAACATTCCCTCCACATTGCAGCATTCCCTCAGCAGTGCAGTATTCCCTCAGCAGTGTGGCATTCCCTCCACAGTGAAGCATTCCCTCAGCAGTGTGGCACTCCTCAGCATTGTTGCATTCCCTTGGCATTGCGGTATTCCCTCAGCAGTGCACCATTCCCTCAGCAGTGCAGCATTCCCTCAGCAGTGTGGCACTCCTCAGCATTGTTGCATTCCCTTGGCATTGCGGTATTCCCTCAGCAGTGCAGCATTCCCTCAGCAGTGCAGTATTCCCTCAACATTGCAGCATTCCCCCAGCAATGCAGCATTCCCTCAGCAGTGCAGCATTCCCTCCACATTGCAGTATTCCCTCAACATTGCAACATTCCCTCAGCATTGCAGCATTCCCTCAGCAGTGCAGCATTCCCTCCACATTGCAGCATTCCCTCAACAGTGCAGCATTCCCTCCACATTGCAGCATTCCCTCAACATTGCAACATTCCCTCAGCATTGCAGCATTCCCTCAGCGGTGCAGCATTCCCTCCACATTGCAGCATTCCCTCAGCATTGCAGCACTCCCCACATTGCAGCATTCCCTCAGCATTGCAGCACTCCCTCAGCATTGCAGCATTCCCTCAGCAGTACTGCATTCCCTCAGCATTGCAGCATTCCCTCAGCGATGCAGCATTCCCTCCACATTGCCACATTCTCATGTCAGTGCGACATTCCCTCAGCATTGCAGCATTCACAAGTCAGTGCAGCATTCCCTCTGCATTGCAGAATTCCCCAGATATTGCAGCATTCCCTCCACATTGTAGCATTCCCTCAGCAGTGCTGCATTCCCACAGCATTGCATCATTCCTTCAGCAGTGCAGCATTCCTTCAGCTGTGCAGCATTCCCTCAGCAGTGCAGCATTCCGTCCACATTGCAGCATTCCCTCTACATTGCAGCATACCCTCAGCCATGCAGCATTCCGTCCACATTGCAGCATTCCCTCCACGTTGCAGTA
>NW_025200382.1:3940-6507 GCF_004010195.1 Chiloscyllium plagiosum | reverse complement strand
ACAGACTTCTCCGAACGATTGAGACGAGCCGGTCACTCGCCATCCTCTGCTGCCCATGGGATCCTCCTGTGCGCCCTCAGACACCCGAACTAACTCATGGTTATGTCCTGTTTGTTTCGCCCTCCTATCCCCCCGGCTCCCACCAGAGAATCGAGTCAAGCGCAGTTGGATCTGGCCTTCGATACTTCGGGCAGGCCATAGACGGGGCAATGGATATCAGTGGGGATGGGCTAACAGACATCACCGTGGGAGCACAGGGCAAAGTCTTCATTCTGAGGTGAGTGACGTCCTCCACCCCTCACTCCAGCCTTCCGACTGCAAAGGGACAAGAGAATAGTTACCTGTGGAACAGGCCTCACTGTGGCCTGCGGACGGACAGAGGGATTGGAGCCTGTGGAACAGGCCTCAGTGTGGCCTAGGGACGGACAGAGGGATTGGAGCCTGTGGAACAGGCCTCAGTGTGGCCTAGGGACGGACAGACGGATTGGAGCTTGTGGAATAGGCCTCACTGTGGCCTAGGGACGGACAGAGGGATTGGAGCCTGTGGAATAGACCTCAGTGTGACCTGGGGACAGACAAAGGGATTGGAGCCTGTGGAACAGGCCTCAGTGTGACCTGGGGACGGACAGAGGGATTGGAGCCTTTGGAACAGGCCTCAGTGTGGCCTAGGGATGGACAGAGGGATTGGAGCCTGTGTAATAGGCGTCAGCGTGACCTGGGGACAGACAGAGGGATTGGAGCCTGTGGAACAGGCCTCGGTGTGACCTGGGGACAGACAGAGGGATTGGAGCCTGTGGAACAGGCCTCAGTGTGACCTGGGGATGGACAGAGGGATTGGAGCCTGTGGAATAGGCCTCAGTGTGACCTGGGGATGGACAGAGGGATTGGAGCCTATGGAATAGGTCTCAGTTGGGCCTAGGGACAGACAGAGGGATTGGAGCCTATGGAACAGGCCTCAGTGTGGCCTAGGGACGGACAGAGGGATTGGAGCCTGTGGAACAGGCCTCAGTGTGGCCTAGGGACGGACAGAGGGATTGGAGCCTGTGGAACAGGCCTCAGTGTGGCCTAGGGACGGACAGAGGGATTGGAGCCTGTGGAACAGGCCTCAGTGTGGCCTAGGGACGGACAGAGGGATTGGAGCCTGTGGAACAGGCCTCAGTGTGGCCTGGAATGGACAGAGGGAATTGGAGCCTGTGGAACAGGGCCTCAGTGTGGCCTGTGGACGGACAGAGGGATTGGAGCCTATGGAATAGGCCTGGGGATGGACAGAGGGTTTGGAGCCTGTGGAATAGGCCTCAGTGTGGCCTGGTGATGAACAGAGGGATTGGAGCCTGTGGACAGGCCTCAGTGTGGCTTGGGGATAGATGGAGGGATTGGTGCATGTGAAATAGACCTCAGTGTGGCCTAGGGACGGACAGAGGGATTGGAGCCTGTGGAATAGGCCTCAGTGTGGCCTAGGGACGGACAGAGGGATTGGAGCCTGTGGAATAGGCTTCAGTGTGGCCTGGGGATGGACAGAGGGATTGGAGCCTGTGGAACAGGGCCTCAGTGTGGCCTAGGGACAGGCAGAGGGATTGGAGCCTGTGGAATAGGCCTCAGTGTGGCCTGGGGACGGACAGAGGGATTGGAGCCTGTGGAATAGGCCTCAGTGTGGCCTGGGGATGGACAGAGGGATTGGAGCCTGTGGAACAGGGCCTCAGTGTGGCCTGGAGTCGAGCACGGGAATTGGAGCCTGTCGTAGCTGAATGGTTTGTGAACAAAGCCCTCTGTCTTGCCAACAGTGATCCGATTGGATCCCAAGGAAGTGAACCTGTCTTGGCTGTGAATTATTTAGCCTGAAGCCTTTGGACGGTCTTGAATAACGTCCCTCTGGCTGGAATCTATTGGGTTTTTTTTTGTAATCAACAATACAGAAACCTCTCTGCCCACCGGGATCTACAAAAGACCAGTAAATTGGGGCACTTTGCGATAAGATCTTTAATTTTTCTAATATCTGGATGAATAGCAGAGTGAGACGTGACAGAAGTAAGGTCAAGAATCGTCTCTTGGGGTCATTTATGGAAAGAGTGGGTTGTGGAAGGTTGATCATTGAACGATTAATTCCAGGATCCCAGGCTTTTGAAGGCCAGTGGAAATCCTTCTGTGGTGTTTCCCTTTTGACAGAAGCTGTTTTGAGGCACTCAGAGTGAGGGATTGCTTTTACCTGCAACGCAGGACTGACAACCGTCACAGATGCCTGAATCCAGACCAGTACGCATCAGCCACAGTTCATTGGCACATTGGATGCGAGTATAAGAGGTACAGTTAGTAAGTTTTGCAGACGACCCCAAAATGGGAGGTGGAGTGGACAGCGAAGAGGGTTACCCTCAGATTACAGCAGGATCTGGACCAGATGGGCCAATGGGCTGAGGAGTGGCAGATGGAGTTTAATTCAGATCAATGCGAGGTGCTGCATTTTGGGAAAGCAAGTCTTAGCAGGACTTATACACTTAATGGGAAGGTCCTGGGGAGTGTTGCTGAACAAAGAGACCTTGGAGTGCAGGTTCATAGCTCCTTGAAAGTGGAGT
>NW_025200382.1:0-2792 GCF_004010195.1 Chiloscyllium plagiosum | reverse complement strand
GGAGAAACGTCTTCACCCAGAGAGTGGGGGCTGTGTGGGAATGCTCTGCCCCAGAGGGCAGTGGGGGCCCAGTCTCTGGATTCATTTAAGAAAGAGTTGGACAGAGCTCTGAAGGATAGTGGGATCAAGGGTTATGGAGATAAGGCAGGAACAGGAGACTGACTAAGGATGGTCAGCCATGGTCATATTGAATGGTGGTGCAGGCTCAATGGGCCTACTCCTGCACCGATTGTCTGTTGGTATCTGGGTTGGCATGGACGAGTTAGACCATGCCAACGCAGATATTGTCTGTTTCCCTGCTGCACATCTGTAAACGGGATCGGAAGTCAATGAATTTAGTTGATCGAGTTCTGGTTGGAGTGCCATGCTGCTGGGAATTCTCGTGCGTGTCTGTTTTGGCCTGTCCTGTCGTCCCGGTCGAAGTGGTGTCCTTCCTCATCTGTGTGTGAGGATACCAGTGAGAGAGGGTCATGTCGTTTTGTGGCTAGTTGGTGTTCATGTCTCCTTGCCACGGTATTTTGTAAAGGACATTAGTTTTGTTTGATGTCTGTATAGGGTCTTTCGAGTTCATCAGCTGCTGTTTTAGTGTGTTGGTGAGTTTGTGGGCTACCACGGCTGGCAAGGGGTCTGAGTAGTCTGGTAGTCATTTCTGAGATGTCTTTGATAGTAGGGGGAGAGTGGCTAGGGTTTCTGGATGTGTTTTGTCTGCTTGTTAGCGTTTGTTGCTGAGAAATTGGCGGACTGGTACCCAATCTTTTCGAATACACTGTATCGGTGATTTTCCTCTCTCCACGCAGTTCCTCTGTGCTGCAGTGTGTGGTAGCTCATTGAAATAGTGTTCTAATGCAGATTCATTTCTGGATGTTGGGGTGATTGCTTCTGTAGGTCAGTATTTGGCCTGAATGTGTTGTTTTCCTGTCAACGCTGGTTTGAAATCCCCCATTGGCTGGTCGCTCTAACGCGGCGTCTAGGAATACTCATTTTCCTCCTTTTTATTAAATTTTATGGCAGTCCATCTTCATTTGTGGGCAGTGGTAATAGCTGCCTTCCTACTTATCTCTCTCTCTGATACATTGCGCTCTCTCGCTTAATCACTCTCTCTCTCTCTGCCAGAGGACAGGCCACAAGTGTGACATTTTTCTGGGTCTGTCCCACTGGATTTACATCTGCATTTTTCTTATCTTGTCTTTAGCTGTTTCAGAGTTAGAAGTAACTGTAAGAGGCAGGGTTCTGATAGTCACAGGGCCAGGTCGCCCCTCAACCTCCTATGCTCCAGGGAGGAATCTCCTGGCCTTAATTTATAACCCAAGCCTTCCATTCCCGGTGAAACCCTCTCCAGCTCCCTAATATCCTTCCCAGAACAGGGCGAGCAGGACGAGACACGGATATTCCAGAATACTCCTCACCAATGTCCTGTACAACATAAAGGCCTGAGCAATGAAGGTAAGCATGCCTTCTTCACCAACCCCCCCCCCACCCCCGTCCCGTCCCGTCTACCTGTGACGCCAAACTGAGGCCTGTTTTAGGCCCAATCCTGTTAATCCCTCCTCTACTCCAAACTAAGGCCGGTTTTAGGCCCAATCCTGTTAAACCCTCATCTACTCCAAACTAAGGCCTGTTTTAGGCCCAACCCTGTTAATCCCTCATCACTCCAAACTAAGGCCTGTTTTAGGCCCAACCCTGTTAATCCCTCATCTACTCCAAACTAAGGCCTGTTTTAGGCCCAGTCCCGTTAATCCCTTCAAAGAATTAGGTTCCTGCATCCCTAGGTCTCTCTGTTCTACAACACTTATCCAGGGTCCTATATTTAACTGTATAAGTCTTGCCCTGGGGTTTGTTTTACCAAAACGCAACTTATATTTATCCAACTGTTATTAAACCCCGTCTGTCGCTCTTTTCCCCATCGATCAGGATCGCTTTATCATCTGAGATAACCGTCCTCACCGCCCACTGTACCACCAATTGTGGTGCCAACTGTAAACTTACTAACCATGCCATCTATACTCTCATTCAAACAAAAGTGGACCCCGATTCGATCCCCGTGTGGAAGACCCGCTGGTCACAGGCCTCCAGTATGAATCGGTCATCATGATATTGAAGAGTTCATTAACAGGCTCAGTTTGGACCAGTTAACAGATGGAAGGAATTATGGAGCAGAACAGGCCCCAGTTTGGACTGGAAGAGAGATGAACAAAATGGGGCCTAAAAACAGGCCTTATATTGGAGTAGGAGAGAGATTAACAAGATGGGCCTAAAACAGGCCTTAGTTTGGAGTAGAAGAGGGATTAACAGGACTGGGCCTAAAACAGCCCTTAGTTTGGAGTAGAAGAGGGATTAACAGGATTGGGCCTAAAAACAGGCCTAATATTGGAGTAGGAGAGGGATTAATAAGATGGGCCTAAAACAGGCCTCAGTTTGGAGTAGAAGAGGAATTAACAGGATTGGGCCTAAAACAGGCCTCAGTTTGGAGTAGGAGAGGGATTAACAGGATTGGGGTCCATTTAACAGGCCTTAGTTTGGAGTAGAAGAGGGATTAACAGGATTGGGCCTAAAACCGGCCTTAGTTTGGAGTAGAAGAGGAATTAACAGGATTGGGCCTAAAACAGGCCTCAGTTTGGAGTAGGAGAGGGATTAACAGGATTGGGGTCCACTTAACAGGCCTTAGTTTGGAGTAGGAGAGGGATTAACAGGATTGGGCCTAAAACCGGCCTTAGTTTGGAGTAGGAGAGGGATTAACAGGTTTGGGCCTAAAAACAGGTCTAATATTGGAGTAGGAGAGGGATTAACAAGAT
>NW_025200381.1:0-6507 GCF_004010195.1 Chiloscyllium plagiosum | reverse complement strand
CAGTAATGCTCTAACTGAAACCCCGACTTAGGAGCTCCCGCAGCATTATTTTTGTTTTCTCCTCTGGACAGGTGGAATGAAATCTGCACCTGTATCTTGCGAGCACAGTTTAACATTTACATGGAACTCACGAGCAGGCACATTATGTTTACTTTCCATGTTATTGCCTCTCGTACGCCTAACTATGAGTGATCAATATCTTTCAGTTTCCTGAGGTGGGGTTATCACTCCTGAAATCATTCAGTACGTCCTGTTGTTTCTCTTCCAATTTTCACTCTGGGTCTACGATCCAGACCAGTTGGCAAAATCTGCCCACATCACATTAGCCGCACTGCAGCCTGTCAAAGTGTATCCACTGAAAAGTGTTCCGGTCACATAAATCATATCATTGGTGATATTGTCCCTTCTCTCTAAAGCACTCCATTTTGCTGTGCACTTCTCGCCACATGTTTTGGTAACTTTATTATTCTTCCTTCAGCTGTGAGATTCATCCGTCCTCTCTGCTACATTCTGAACGATACGTAACAGATACATCATTATTAAACCATGGCAGATCTGTCTCAGACCAGAGGACATCAGTTAAAGGTAAATGAGCAAGAGATTTCGCGGAGATCTGAGAAATTCCTTTCACCTGGAATGTGTAATGTGCTAGCGGAGATGGTGGTTGATGCAGTTACTCTCACAAAATTTGAACACAGTGTCTAGATTTGACATATTTGTGCTTAGCGAGCTCTGACTCCATGTTTTTGGCAAATTGGAAGAATATGTTTGAATTATAGTCATAAGGTCCTGTGCCTCTCTGCACACTCTTTCTGATATTGCTCCTAGTGGCCCGCACTAACATGTTATATGAATGCCATTATCTTACTAAGAAGTGCACTTTTTCAATAACCGCTTCTCAAACAAATCAAGCAAGAAAGCTCGGAATTAAAAACTTGAAAGGTTTTGCTGTTTGTTTATCTTTTTTGTGAAGTCCTATTTTCTCGATATCTCACTGGGAAAGTTAATGTTTTGTTATTTTCTGAGGCCAAGGTGTGTTGCCCTGAGAGACGTCAGTAGAAATTATATGTTCATAGACGACAAATAATGTCAGGTTTCGGGGATCCTCGTCGAATCAGTGGAGATTTCCTCTTTTCAATGAAAAAAATTGTTTTTGTGATTTTCTGAGGAGAAGGCATGTTGCAATGAGAGACACCAGCAGCAATTATTTATTCAGAGACCACCAGTTATGTCAGTCTCCAGGGATCCTCGTTGTATCAGTGGAGGTTTCCCCTTTTCGTTTCATAAGGGCAACACTCCAAAGTGTCATCTCATGGTATCACAGAGCGCCCTTAGCTGTGGCTTGCAGAGTGAACAGCCTCAGTAAAAATGAGGGAGACGTGTGATCGAAATCTGAGAAGGACATACTGGAATATTACAACAATGGAACTGAACCAAGAGACAGCAGACTGGAATTCCACAAATATGAATAGAAGATTCCCTGCACAAATCGCCTATTACATTAGAAATCAGCATTGGATGACAGTCTACTATCGAATACGGTATACTCTTCTGCTGTTTCAGCACGCTTACTATCCATTCCTTGCTGCTGTTGGTGTCTTGGCTAAGTCTATCGATACGGGGATGAGTGGGCTGTCAAGTAAAGAGAGATTGAGTAGTTTAGATGTTTCGTCTGACTTTGTGATTTCCGCTGACTGCGGGGCTCCTGTGTGATTTAGATTGACACAAGCAACAGGCTTCAGTTCCCACATCACATCATGATCCCACCTTTCCGGCCTCTCCCCTTGTCACTTAAATCCGAAAAAGACCAAGATGAGCTTCAATACCGTGATCAAATCTCCTCACCTGGGAAGTGACCATGTATGTCTGATCCATAACATTACAACCCTGACGTCTTGATCAAAGATCCTCCACACCAGCTCCACATCCTGCCTAGATAGTCTTGATTTGAAACTGGGCTCATCAAAAAAAAAACTACAGCAAACTTAGGCATTTAACTATTGATGCGTAATATCCTGGTTTTTGCAGTCTCTGTCTCGAGGACACAGACATTCACTCCCTCAGACATCGATGCCTCGACGCAGCAACGTTTAGCATTTATAAGATACCCTCCACAAATGCAACAAAGGTCGTTAATATCTTGGCCACCTTCCAATATCTTGGCCACTTGCATCAAAAAGGCCAAGAGCAACAGACACATGGGAGCATCACCAGCTGCAAGTTCGCCTCCAAGCCATTCACCGCCCTGATTGGAAATTTATTGGCAAACCCTTCACTGTCACTGAGTCACAATTTTGGAATTCCTTCGTAAACGGCATTAACATTTGTGCATCCCACAGATTGCAACAATTTAAGAAGGCGACTCACCACAGCCTTCTCACTGAGTAAAATCGAGATCCGCAATAAAATGCTGTCACAGCCAGGATGCTCCCAACCCACAAGTGAATAAGAATAATGCATGGATCGAAGATTGGAATTTGACATTGTAATAATTCAAACAAAGCGTCCTTCTTCTTTCAATAATGTGTACTTAAATGGTCGAAATCTCTCTCCTGATAAACATGTCTGACATTGTCTCATTTCACCTTGATTTTTCCTGCAAAAAGGAATTCTCGGCGTTTTTGTCTTTTGCCATCCTTTTCACTCCGACCGCCCCAACCACATTGGCGTCTTCTGAAACTCGATTCCTCCCTGACTGACTCCTCATTCTTTTGCCAAAACGTGTGTCATCCCAAAACCTGCCTGCTTTACCAGCGAAATCCCATGTGAAATCAGCGATTGAAACTTGAGCCTGTCATTGAACCCCGAGCAACAGGATGTGTTTGTCTCCTCAGTTCAGAAGAAAGGTAACTGGACCCATAAATTCTAATATCCTTTCTCTCCACATCAGCTGGCAGACCTGCAAACCTTAGTTTTCACCGCAAATTTTGCTCTCCTGACTGATTGCCTTCTCACAGACCAAAGAACGGTACCAAAACAAAACCAGAAGACCTGCAAATTTTTGGAAATCAGATTCATAAGCAGCAAGTACTGTATAAACACAACACGTCTGGCAACATCAGTGAACAGAAATCCGACTTAATGTTTCAGATACAGTGACACTTCTTCCAAGCCACTTCTCACAATTTTGAGTAAAGAACCTTAAGATGTTTTATTTTGTACAATAATTACCAGAGTCATCATTATGGTGCCCTTAAGAAGATATTGTTGAGCTGCCTTCTTGAGAACCTGTAAGTCCGCATGTTGTAGGTAGATGCCCAATTTCCTGAGGGAGACGATTCCAGGACTTTAGTTTCTACTCTATCCAGCCACACTGAAGGAACAGCCAATATATTTCCAACTCCATGATGGTGAGTGTCATGGAATCTAATTTGCAGTTGGTGTTGTTCCGATGTTTCTGCTGACTTTGCCCTTCTAGGAGAATTTGTTTATGAGCTTGGAAGGTGCTGTATAAGAATCTTTTGTGAATTGCCGTAGTGCATCCTGCAGGTAGCACGCATTATTGCTGATGAGCATTGTTCGTAGATGGAGTGGACGTTTGTGGATGTGGTGACAATCAAGTGGGCAATTTATCTTGGGTGGAGTTGATTTCCTAGAGTGTTGTTGAATTTGCATCCAACAGGGTAATTGGGGTGTATTCCATTACAATCCTGATTTATGAAGTTCAGAAGAAAGGTAACTGGACCCATAAATTCTGATATCCTTTCTCTCCACATAAGCTGGCAGACCTGCAAACCTTAGTTTTCACAGCAATTTTTGCTCTCCTGACTGATTGCCTTCTCACAGACCAAAGAACGGTACCAAAACAAAACCGGAAGAACTGCAAATTTTTGGAAATCAGATTCATAAGCAGCAAGTACTGTATAAACACAACACGACTGGCAACATCAGTGAACAGAAATCCGACTTAATGTTTCAGATACAGTGACACTTCTTCCAAGCCACTTCTCACAATTTTGAGTAAAGAACCTTAAGATGTTTTATTTTGTACAATAATTACCAGAGTCATCATTATGGTGCCCTTAAGTAGATATTGGTGAGCTGCCTTCTTGAGAACCTGTAAGTCCGCATCTTGTAGGTAGATGCACAATTTCCTGAGGGAGACGATTCCAGGACTTTGATCCAGCCACACTGAAGGAACAGCCAATATATTTCCAACTCCATGATGGTGAGTGTCATGGAATCTAATTTGCAGTTGGTGTTGTTCCGATATTTCTGCTGACTTTGCCCTTCTAGAATAATTGTTTATGAGCTTGGAAGGTGCTGTATAAGAATCTTTTGTGAATTACCGTAGTGCATCCTGCAGGTAGCACGCATTATTGCTGATGAGCATTGTTCGTAGATGGAGTGGACGTTTGTGGATGTGGTGACAATCAAGTGGGCAATTTATCTTGGGTGGAGTTGATTTCTTAGAGTGTTGTTGAATTTGCATCCAACAGAGTAATTGGGGTGTATTCCATTACAATCCTGATTTATGCCATGGCTTTGGGGTGATTCAGGTGGTCAGGGAGTCATTGCAGGATTCCCAGCCGCCATGTTCAGCAACAGAGGGAGCAGTGTGAGCGACGATCGGGGGCAGCTGGGAAGGTAAATTTCCCTCTAAATGGATTGACCTGCAGAGTCAGTGGCATCCATTTTGCAGTAGCATGTGCGTTGTGTGCGAAGAACTGAGCGGGAGCGGTCGAATAACTCAGTACAAAGTATGTTTCAGGGAGTATATCAGTTAGAGTGGAAACTAAAGTGTAGGCAGGATGAATGAGTGGCTGATCAAATGGTGCAGCAGGGAACGGAGCAGACCTTTGGAACATTTTGACTGGTTCTGAAGGAGGTGGGGCTATTACAAGTTGAACGGGCGACAGCCACCAGGACTGGAACCAGTGACCTTTGGGTGCTTTTGCTTATGCTGTTTTGGATTGTTTAAATTAATGTGGCAGGTGGATTGGAATCAAATCATCAGATTAATGGACATTAAATAAGTACTAACTAAAACCTGTAAAGAACGAGATAATAAATTCAACCTGACCATTTGGGTGGATGAAGGCTGCGGAGAATTGGAGCACATGACGAACGCAAAGGGACAGGTAGCCTGAAGTGGCCATTTGGTTTAATGCAAGAAGTGCATTCCAGTGCAAGGCAGAAGAATTTCGAGATTGGATTCGGACCTGGGAGTATGATGCTATTGCTTTTAGTAATACTTGGTTGAGGGATGGGCAGGAATGGCATCTCGATATCCCAGGATATTGATGATTTATTCAGGAGAGAGAAAAAGTTGAAATGAGTGGAGAAGTTCCATTGTTAGTCAGAGAGGACATCACAGCCATGCTGAAGGACGTCATGTGTAGGACTGGAGCAGTCAGGCTATATGGACAGTGTTTAAAAATACGAAGTGTGAGGTAACAATGGTGGGGCTGTATGACAGGCGTCCCAACAGGGTGTGTGAGATTGAGGTGCAAATATACAAACAAATTATTGGTGGTATTGAGAGATTTTAATTTTCCCAAGATTGACTGAGTCATTTCGTGTTAGAGGTCTAGATGAAGAAAAAATTGTAAGGATCATCTCGGAGAGTTTATACAACAATATGCAAATAGTACAACTCGGGATGGGGCCATACTGGAATTGGTGTTGTGTAATGAGCCCGGACACGTGATTGAACCTTCAGAAGGGGATTATTTTGAGAATACTTAACACAATTCCGTAGCGGCCAGAAGATCCATGGACAAAGAAGAGAGTGGTCCTATTGGAAGTCTGGTACTTTGGGGGAAGGTCAACTGCAGCAAAACTCGGCAGGAGCTGGCGAATGTGGATTGGGAGCAGCTGCTTCAGGGTAAATCCACATTTGATGTTTAAAGAGAGATTGAGTAGCGTGCAGGGCATACGTGTACCTGTGAAATTTAGGACTAGAAATCGAAAACAAATGGCGGAAACAGGTGAAATTGTGAGACGAGCTAAGAGGATAAAGGAATCAAACAGGCGATGCTTTGGAATAATATCGGCAAAGTTGGGCAAATCAGAAATGAGGAGTTAAGAGGTCTAAAGAGGGTCGTGAAATAGCTTGAGAAAACAGCATCAAGGAAAATTCCAAAGCTTTTTCTTTGTATGAAAGGAATAAGAGAGTAACACAACAAATTTTACACCCACTCAGTTATAGGAAGAATCTGAATCTTTATGAATACTTTGCATCGGTATTCGCGAAGGAGAGGGGTATTACGGATGTTGAGATTAAAGATAGATGTTTGTTTACTCTAGATCAATCGGCATTAGTAGGAATGAAGTTTTGGCTTTTGCAAAAGGCATTAAGGTGTATACGTCCTCAGATTCTGATTGGTTTGATCCCAGGTTACTGAGAGAAGCGAGATAGGAAATAGCTGGGACCTTAAGAGATATCTTTCCAGCATCCTTAAACATGTATGAAGTCCGGGAGTTTCGGAGGATTACGATGGCGTCCCTCTGTTTGAGTAGGGTAGCAGGGATAATCAAGACGATTATAGACTGGTCAAGGTATTG
>NW_025200380.1:0-6507 GCF_004010195.1 Chiloscyllium plagiosum | reverse complement strand
ACAGTGTATCCCCCTCCTGGAGTAGACGCAGTGAATTCCATTCCTGGAGTATACGCAGTGTATCACACTCCTGGGGTATACGCAGTTTATCCCAATCCTGGAGGATACACAGTGTATCCCACTCCTGGAGTATACATAGGATATCCAATTCCTGTGTATACACAGTGTATCCTATTCCTAGAGTGAATCCTGCTCCTGGAGTATACAGAGTGTAACCCATTCCTGGAGTTTACACAGTATATCCCATTCCTGGAGTATACACAATTTATCCCATTCCTGTTGTACACACAGTGTATCCCATTCCGAAACAATACACAGTGTATCCCACTCCTGGAGTATACACAGTGTATCCCATTCCTGGAGTATACACAGTGTATCCCGCACCTTGAGAATACGCAGTGTCTCCCATTCCTAAACAATAGACAGTGTATCCAACTCCTGGTATATACGCAGTGTATCCCATTCCTGGAGTGTATGCAGTGTAACCCCGTTCCAGGAGTATACACGGTGTCTCCCATTTCTGGAGTATACACAGTGTATCCAACTCCTTGGGTATACGCAGTGTATCCCATTCCTGGAGTATACACAGTGTATCCCCCTCCTGGAGTATACACATTATATCCCATTCCTGGCGTATACACAGTGTATCCCATTCCTGGAGTATACACATTATATCCCATTCCTGGCATAAACACTGTTTGTCCCCTCCTGGAGTATACACATTATATCCCATTCCTGGCGTATACACAGTGTATCCCATTCCTGGCGTATACACAGTTTGTCCCACTCCTGGAGTATACGCAGTGTATCCCTATTCCTGGAGTATACACAGTGTATCCCACTCCGGGAGTATATGCAGTGTATCCCATTCCTGGAATATGCACAGTATATCCCACTCCGGGAGTATACACAGTATATCCCACTCCTGGAGTATACACAGTGTATCCCACACTCCTGGTGTATGCAGTGTCTCCCATTCCTAAACAATAGACAGTGTATCCAACTCCTGGAGTATACGCAGTGTATCCCACACTCCTGGAGTGTATGCAGTGTAACCCCGTTCCAGGAGTATACACAGTGTCTCCCATTTCTGGAGTATACACAGTGTATCCAACTCCTTGGGTATACGCAGTGTATCCCATTCCTGGAGTATACACAGTGTATCCCCCTCCTGGAGTATACACATTATATCCCATTCCTGGCGTATACACAGTGTATCCCCTCCTGGAGTATACACAGTTTATCCCACTCCTGGAGTATATACAGTTTATCCCGCTCCAGGAGTATACGCAGTATCTCCCACTCCTGGAGTGTACACAGTGTATCCCACTCCTGGAGTATATACAGTTTATCCCGCTCCAGGAGTATACGCAGTGTCTCCCATTCCTGGAGTATATGCAATGTTTCCCACTCCTGGAGTATACGCAGTGAATTCCACTCCTGGAGTACACACAGTTTATCCACTCCTGGAGTATACACAGTGTAACCCACACCTGGCGCATACACAGTGTATCACATTCCTGGAGCATACAAAGTGTACCCCATTCCTGGAGTATACACAGTGTATCCCACTCCTGGAATATATTCAGTGCATCCCATTCCTGGAGTATACGCAGTGTATCCCATTCCTGGAGTATACACAGTGTATTCTAACTCCCGGAATATACGCATTGTATCGCACTCCTGGAGTATACACAGTGTATTCCATTCCAGGAATGTACACAATGTATCCCGCTCCTGGAGTACACACAGTGTATCCCATTCCTGGAGTATAGACAGTGTGTCCCATTCCTGATGTATATACAGTGTATGCCATTCCTGGAATATACACAGTGTATGCCATTCCCGGAGTATGCGCATTGTATCCCACTCCTGGAGTATGCACAGTGTATCTCACTCCTGGGGTATACACAGTATATCCCACTCCTAGAGTATACACAGTGTATCCCATTCCTTGAGTAGACACAATGTGTCCCATTCCTGAAGTACACATAGTGTATTCCATTTCTGGAGGACACATAGTGTATCCCATTCCTGGATAATAGACAGTGTATCCCATTCCTGGAGTATACACAGTATATCCCACTCCTGGAGTATACACAGTGTATCCCGCTCCTGGTGTATACACAGGGTATCCCGCTCCTGGAGTATATGCAGTGAATCCCACTCCTGGAGTATACACAGTCTATCCCATTCCTGGAGTATACACAGTGTAACCCATTCCTGGAGCATACACAGTGTATCCCATTCCTGGGGTATATGCAGTGTATCCCATTACTGGGCATACGCAGTGTATCCCATTCCTGGAGTACACACAGTGTGTCACATTCCTGGAGTATACACAGTGTATCACACTCCTGGGGTATACACAGTTTATCCCAATCCTGGAGGATACACAGTGTATCCCACTCCTGGAGTATACATGGGATATCCAATTCCTGGTGTATACACAGTGTATCCCATTCCTAGAGTATACAGAGTGAATCCCGCTCCTGGAGTATACAGAGTGTAACCCATTCCTGGAGTTTACACAGTTTGTCCCATTCCTGGTGTATACACAGTGTATCCCACTCCTGGTGTATACACAGGTGGTATCCCATTCCTAGAGTATACACAGTGTATCCCATTCCTGGAGTATAGACAATGTGTCCCATTCCTGGAGTATACACAGTGTATCCCACTCCTGGAGTGTACACAGTGTATCCCACTCCCGGAGTATACACAGTGTATCCCACACTCCTGGTGTATGCAGTGTCTCCCATTCCTAAACAATAGACAGTGTATCCAACTCCTGGAGTATACACAGTGTATCCCACACTCCTGGAGTGTATGCAGTGTAACCCCGTTCCAGGAGTATACACAGTGTCTCCCATTTCTGGAGTATACACAGTGTATCCAACTCCTTGGGTATACGCAGTGTATCCCATTCCTGGAGTATACACAGTGTATCCCCCTCCTGGAGTATACACATTATATCCCATTCCTGGCGTATACACAGTGTATCCCATTCCTGGAGTATACACAGTGTATCACACTCCTGGGGTATACGCAGTTTATCCCAATCCTGGAGGATACACAGTGTATCCCACTCCTGGAGTATACATGGGATATCCAATTCCTGGTGTATACACAGTGTATCCCATTCCTAGAGTATACAGAGTGAATCCCGCTCCTGGAGTATACAGAGTGTAACCCATTCCTGGAGTTTACACAGTTTGTCCCATTCCTGGAGTATACACAGTGTATCACACTCCTGGGGTATACGCAGTTTATCCCAATCCTGGAGGATACACAGTGTATCCCACTCCTGGAGTATACATGGGATATCCAATTCCTGGTGTATACACAGTGTATCCCATTCCTAGAGTATACAGAGTGAATCCCGCTCCTGGAGTATACAGAGTGTAACCCATTCCTGGAGTTTACACAGTTTGTCCCATTCCTGGAGTATACACAGTGTATCCCATTCCTGGAGTATACACAGTGTATCCCACTCCTGGTGTATACACAGGGGGTATCCCTTTCCTAGAGTATACACAGTGTATCCCATTCCTGGAGTATAGACAGTGTGTCCCATTCCTGGAGTATACACAGTGTATCCCACTCCTGGAGTGTACACAGTGTATCCCACTCCCGGAACACACACAGCATATCCCATTCCTGGAGTATACGCAGTGAATTCCATTCCTGGAGTATACACAGTGTATCCAACTCCTGGAGTATACGCAGTATATCCCATTCCTGGAGCATTCACAGTGTATCCCACTCCCAGAGTATACACAGTGCATCCCACTCCTGGAGTGTACACAGTGTATCCCATTCCTGGAGTATACACTATATCCCATTCCTGGAGTATACAGAGTGTATACCACTCCTGGAGTATACACAGTGTATCCCACTCCTGGTGTATACGCAGAGTATCCCGTTCCTGGAGTATACGCACTGTATCCCATTCCTGGAGTACACATAGTGTATCCCACTCCTGGAGTACACACAGTGTATCCCACTCCTGGAATATACACAGTGTATCCCATTCCTGGAGTATACGCAGTGTGTCCCATTCCTGGAGTATACACAGTGTATCCCACTCCTGGGGTATACACAGTGTATCCCATTCCTGGTGCATACGCAGTGTATCCCATTCCTGGAGTATATGCAGTGTATCACACTCCTGGAATATACACAGTATATCCCACTCATGGGGTACACACAGTATATCCCATTCCTGGAGTATACACAGTCTATCCCATTCCTGGAGGAGACACAGTGTATCCCGCTCCTGGTGTATACACAGTGTAACCCACTCCTGGAATATACACAGTGTATCCCACTCCTGGAGTATACACAGTGTATCCTATTCCTAGAGTATATATAAGTATCCTATTCCTGGAATATACACAGTGTATCCCACTCCTTGGGTATACGCAGAGTATCCCACTCCTGGAGTATACAGAGTGTAACCCATTCCTGGAGTATACATAATTTTTCCCATTCCTGGAGTATACACAGTGTATTCTGCTCCTAGAGTATACACAGTGTATCCCACTCCTGGGGTGTACGCATTGTATCCCATTCCTGGAGTATACACAGTGTATCCCATTCCTGGAGTATACACAGTATATCCCATTCCTGGAGTATACAGAGTGTATCCCACTCCTGGAGTATACACAGTGTATCCCACTCCTGGTGTATACGCAGAGTATCCCACTCCTGGAGTATACAGAGTGTAACCCATTCCTGGAGTATACATAATGTATCCCATTCCTGGAGTATACACAGTGTATTCTGCTCCTAGAGTATACACAGTGTATCCCACTCCTGGGGTGTACGCAGTGTATCCCGTTCCTGGAGTATACACAGTCTATCCCATTCCTGGAATATACACAGTATATCCCATTCCTGGAGTATACACAGTGTATCCCGCTCCTGGAGTATACACAGTGTATCCCGCACCTGGAGAATACGCAGTGTCTCCCATTCCTAAACAATAGACAGTGTATCCAACTCCTGGAGTATACACAGTGTATCCCATTCCTGGAGTGTACGCAGTGTAACCCCGTTCCAGGAGTATACACAGTGTCTCCCATTCCTGGAGTATACACAGTGTATCCAACTCCTTGGGTATATGCAGTGTACCCCATTCCTGGAGTATACACAGTGTATCCCCCTCCTGGAGTATTCACAGTATATCCCATTCCTGGAGTATACACAGTGTATTCCATTCCTGGAGTACACACAGTGTTTCCCACTCCTGGAGTTTACACAGTGTATCCCGCTCCGGGTGTATATGCAGTGTCTCCCATTCCTGGAGTACACGCAGTGTATCCCATTCCTGGAGTATACACAGTGTATCCCGCTCCGGGTGTATATGCAGTGTCTCCCATTCCTGGAGTACACGCAGTGTATCCCACTCCTGGAGTATACACAATGTGTCCCATTCCTGGAATATACATAGTGTATCACACTCCTGGAATATACACAGTATATCCCACTCCTGGAGTGCACACAGTGTATCCCATTCCTGGAGTACACACAGTGTGTCCCATTCCTGGAGTATACGCAGTGTATCCCATTCGTGGTGTATACACAGTGTATTCCACTTCTGGAGTATACACAGTGTATCCCACTCCTAGAGTATACACAGTGTATCCCGCTCCTGGAGTATACACTGTGTATCCCACTCCTGGAGTATACACAGTGTATCCCACTCCTAGTGTATACACAATGTATCCCGCTCCTGGAGTATACACAGTGTATCCCATTCCTGGAGTATACACAGTGTATCCCACTCCTGGAGTATACACAGTGTATGCCATTCCTGGACTATATGCAGTGTATCCCATTCCTGGAGTATACACAGTGTATCCCACTTCTGGAGTATACACAGTGTATGCCATTCCTGGACTATACGCAGTGTATCCCATTCCTGGAGTATACACAGTGTATCCCACTCCTGGAGTAAAGACAGAGTATCCCATTCCTGGAGAATACACAGTGTGTCCCATTTCTGGTGTTTTCTCCATTCCAAATCCCTCCGGCTCCCTGGACCCTTGTGTATTGATGGTCAGCTGACTGGTCCCTCCACACACTCCCGAGCCAATGATATTCTAAAGACAACTTTGGTTTTGTGAAGGGAAGCTGCCTTTCTCCGGGGGAAGGCCCTCCACACCCTCTCAGTGAATGTACCAAGGCTCGATCCCAACTCCCCAAGTCTCTGAGCCTTCACCTCCAGCAACCTCGACCACAGGGTGCTCTGTTTCGGATTTGGGTAACTGTGTCCAGTCTGTCCTCCTGACTCCTGTTCCACCTCAAAACCGTCCAGGTCAGACTGGCATTGTGCCTTTGTCACTCTGCACTCTATGGCCGGAGTGGGATTGTTCATGGCATCCCAATATTCAATACTTATTGTGTAGCGGGCAGACAATCGTCAGTCATGGTTTAGGGATACTGTGTTCACTGTTTTGGGTTAACCAGATTTAGCACATTGTGGTTGTTGGAGATCAGTCA
>NW_025200379.1:0-6505 GCF_004010195.1 Chiloscyllium plagiosum | reverse complement strand
GTGTTTTCAAATAGTTCTGTTCTTTTTTTGTCTCTGAGTAAATAAATTCAGTTTTGATTAAACCCGAGTGGTTTGGCTAACTGCTTAGCTCCTGGAATATTCACCTTACATTTGTTGAAAACAACTGGAAAATTAGGTTCAGGGCTCCCTTCTTGCAATGTATTGTGTGGTCTGGCCAGGGCCATAACACTGTGTTAATAGTTAATAGTTAATAAGGCCATTAGACCATCATCTCCCCAATCTTTAACATTGGCCAGAATCAAGAGAGTCAGTCTCTGATGCCAATCTGTTTGTACAATGTTTACTTCTCCTAAAACAGGCAGGAAAATAATTCTGCTGATCTCTATGGAGAATGTAGGATAAACAATGGAGTATCTTTGAACCAAACCGCGCTATAAATATGAGATAAGGATCTCTGTTTACAAGGAGATGTCCCAGAAGACGAGCACAGGTGCAGGACACTTAAATGACGCAGGACGCTTTGCTGAAGACAAGATAGAGTGTCTGTTTTCTAAACCAGAACATTGCAATGACCATTGTATGGATTCAGGTTTTATTTGAGTTGGAGCTTTGGTGTACCGAATTGGACGGGTTGTGTGAGTCCATGCCAAATAGCCAAGTTCATCTGATTGTGTTGGGTATCCAACCTGTGATGTCGTGATTGGAATTTCAGCATACCACGTGGTGGTATGTTGAAAATCACCATTGTTGAGATTGTCGGGATGTTAAAATGCCCTGTCACGTTTTTGTTCATATCATGGAAGCCATCCATTCCTCGACAGTGTAGAGTGCTTCAGTGAGCTGTACTGTAGATTATCTAGTGTGGATGTACAATTCTAGACGTAATCTCAACGATGAAGGCTCCAAAAGAAATGCAAGCATTTTGCAAACCATTTTCGAACTAAGTTCATTGTATTCATGTTTTCAATGATTGCGGGTGTCTTTTTGTTCATGTTATGGTTTTATGGGAATATCCAGCCAGTCAGACTAATCAATAAAGCAGAAGAAATCAAATACCACCTACGTCAATAAATCATAGAATACACGACCATATCTTTCTCTATGCCTTTTCAAAGTGGCAAGGAATCATTCCAGAATGTAAATTTGTTCGCTGAGCTGATAGGTTTGTTCTCAGACGTTTCGTCGCACCATGCCAGTTAATATCAAAAGTGAGCCTCTGTTGAAGCACTGGTGCTCTGTCCCTTTACTTTTTACGTTTCTTGGTCTGTTGCGATGGGTGATATCAATTCCAGTTCATTTTCAGAGTGTTTGGGAAATGGGCCCCCATCGATTTGTTTCTTTTGGAGTCCTGGTTTGAATACCACACCTCTAGGAATTCCCATGAATGTCGAGGTTAGCCTGTTCCAGGATGTATACACTGTCCCTGTCGAAATGGTGACCCTCATCGTCTCTGTATCAGAATACCATAAGAATTGCTCGTGTAGTTGGTGTCTAGTTGATCCTCGTGGTTCCTTGTGGTTAGTCACCTGTCAGTCATTTCAATGTAGTGTTTGTTGCAGTCCCTGCAGTGCATTTCATACATAAGCAGAAAGCGGGACAGAACACTGGCACTTCATCAGAGGCTCACTGCTGTTGTTACTAAGCATGGTGACAAAACGTCTGCGAACATATTTCCCATCTCAATGAGGAAACATAGAACGTGCACCACAAGATGAGCTACAAATCTCCAGAGAAATCACAATTATTTCAGAAGTTCTGACTCATTAAACTTCATGTGATATGGAACAACAATCACCTTGTGCGAAAATCTCTGACAGACTGAGCTTAGGCGCGGACAAATATTTATCAGTAACTTGAACTTCCGTTGTTTTTTTTCCCCTTTCTCTCTCTTACAGTTAGTCTGTTGGTGATTATATTGCTGGCTTGGGGCAACTGTGGTCTTTCTAAATGCACCACTCGCTATCTGGTGCCCATGGCAACGTCTGATCTTCTCTTCATTGTTTTTGATACAGTACTTTACCGATTTCGTTCCTATTATTATGCAAAGTGTTTCCTGGACATCACCCCTGTTTGTAGTTTCATCCATGTCCTGAGCCGTTTGACCTATGACTGCTCTGTCTGGTTCACTGCTGCTTTTACTTTTGATCGATTGGTCGCCATTTGTTTTCATCAGATGAAAAGTAAGTATTGCACAGAGAAAACTGCAATGAGGCTTCTAGCAACGATCTGCATTTTCTTTTGTTTAAAGAACATTCCTTTCTACTTTCAATTTAAACCTGGAAATATCAGCAACAATATTCCATGGTACTGTTATACCAAGTCCAGTTTTTTTCAAGACCGTCGTTGGGCAAGCTTTAAATATTTTGCACAATTTCTAACACCATTTCTCCCATTCACTTTCGTTCTTTTTCTCAACGTTCTGACAGTGAGACAAATCTTTGAGGCTGTTGAGGTTCGTAAGAGACTGTGGGGTCATAGAAAGACAGAGAATGACTCGGAGATAGAGAGCCGACGGAATTCCGTGGCTTTACTCTTTACCATATCCGCCAGCTTCATACTTCTCTGGTTGGTGTATATTCTATATATATTTCAAGCCGGTTATTCCTTAAATTCTGCTGCTTTTTATCTCTTTGAACAAGTCGCATATATGCTGCGGAACCTCAGTTGTTGCACAAATGCATTTATTTATGTGGTGACACAGAAAAAGTTCAGAGCCCAGTTAAAGTATGTCGTGAAATATCCCGGCAGCAAATTAATTCAATGGATGATTAAATCCAACTGAGAACCAACATTACATACAGTAGGTAACAGAATGAGAAGGCCACGTGCGGAATGCACAGAAATGAGAATGAGGAGTATCAACATGATAACATTCCTTTTGTAACAGGCGACGAATGATTCCACTTGAGGAGCAAAGTCAGTGCAAAATATTGTGAGCAGTGAGCAACACTTAGTAGATATCTGAACAACAAAAGCATAACTACAAGAGGTACTAGGCATGCCAAAATATCAATTTGTCCCAAGCAATCTGATTCTCAGTGAGTGAATCAGATCCAAAAATAAATGACCTTGAGGCAAGTAACATTGATCACAGCACGCCAGACGGGGAAACTCAATGACAGTCTCCTACTACTCTTCTGCACTGAACTCACTGATCCACACATCTGGACAGAAATTATAAAACAAGATATGGATTAAATAAATTAAACAGCATGCTTTACAAAATGTCTGTCTTTTGATTTTAAATCGTTTTTCAGCAATGCTTTGATCAGTTTGTTCCTAGTTAGCTCCCCCGACCTAATGGTGCCACTCATTTTATATATACGTTTCTTTCCACGAAACAGCAGCTGTGTTGATGAGAGAATCCGAGGTCCAATCAAAGGGCTCACGAACAGACGGTCCCCGAAGGCTGGCATGGAGTTGGATGTGATAGATGATCCAAACTTCTCAGTTTTTCCACAAAAATATTTTGTGTTTCTCACTAACTCCATCAAGCTCAGCAGGAATTGAATGAATCCTGTTTGTAACATCATATTTCAACTTGAGATCAATTTAAAAAGATACTGCATTTTCCCCAACAATTATTGTTTCCATCTGCAACACAGCTCCTAAACCCATCCATGCCTGAGCTTATAATTGGTGAGATAGTCATTCATTCCACTGTTACCTCTGGAGCCGGCTATTCAAGTGCCACATCGGCCTGAAGCCAGATTAGAAACTCTATACATTTACATTGTTTACTTTCTTTCCACCCTCCTGATTTGTTTTCACAGTAGATTCAATTGCCTGACCATCCAATGACCGTCGTGACATTCGACATAATAAACTCCAAGTTTTCGTTTTTAATTTGTTACTCACGTATGTAAACACTTCATGTTGTCCACTGATTTCATTCCTTTTTCGGGCTGACGTAAATCTTGTTTTATAAATGCTCTATGATAGCGTTTCATATTGTACTATGCTGTAAATGTTATTAGCTGCTGTAGATGTTTACAGCTGCTGCTATGGTTAAAAAGTTACATATTGCATTGCAATACATCAAATGAAATGGCAGGTAATAATGCCAGAAGAAAAGGCAAGACTGAGGATTGGGAACAATTCAGGAACCAGTAAAGGAAGACCCAAAAACTGATTAGGGGAAGGACAGAATATGAATTTAGCCTTCTCTCGAAGCCAAGGTCCTTCTAAAATTCCCAGCCCATTTTGCATCTCATTTGTTAACTCCCCAACAGCAGTCCAAGCCTTACATGAGACAATGTTCATTCCAGCCATGTCAAGATGTAAATCTTCCATCGTGTTGAGGTCCAACCTGCTCCAGAGCTGGTCCCACTGCCTCTGAACAATGCTGTCTGACTCCCAAGTACGATTTCTAGCCACATTTCAATTACTGAATGCTTGTTTCGATCATCACGAGCACTTTGGACTGTCACTCAGTGTGAGATCACTGTGTTACAGTTTCTGCCTTTCAACCTTGCTGCGAGCTGTCTCAATTTTTCGTTTATTAATAACATCCCCACCATCCTATCGTATTCGTTGCCACCCACCTTGCACGCACACCCCTAAACTATGGTGTGACCACCTAAACAAATGTGTTATTTCCCTAATCCTCCTATCCTGCATGGGGCACAGTCACTCTTGTTCCAGGAAGTAGAGAAATGTTTATGCAGACTATGACATTTCCTGCAGATATGTTTCTCTCTTGGACATTGAGCGTCCCAGATTCCCACATTTCGCCGGGTGACCACTTCTTATCAGTGGAGCTGTCTGAGCATAATCGAAAGTGTCTGACCAGTTATAACGTGTAGAACCCTTTCCCATTTCGTCTCAAAAAAAATCTCATTTCGCTGCATCATGTTAGTAACCAAATATTGAGTGTTGCCCCCCAATGAAAAAAATTGAAAAGTATTTCCTCTTTCACCCAATCTCCCATTCATCAACTGTACTCTCTGCAACGTCACCGCTTTGAGATCTGTCAATTTCTTCTTGTTCCTGTACTACAGCTGCTTTGATAACACATCACAGAGCTCCTTTTGCATCATAAAGACACACTCCTTGCCATTTGGAAAGTTCAGAGTAAGCGCCGAACTTGGGAATAATTGGTACTTCAAACAGGAAGAGTCTCACATTTTATCCAACCATGTGTTGTACCTTTTCTGGGAATGCCTGAGACCAGTAATGCAGGTAGAGTTTTACTCTGTAAATTGATATAGGATTGCTTTACTGGGGAATGTTTAGAGATCTTGCTTTGTATCTGACGGCTAATTTACTTGGATAGAGCATGTAAAAAATGAGCCTTCAGGAACAGTTAATTTATCCTATACTAAAGATTGCGTGAAAATGTACCAATGATGTATTATTTCTCCACAATACTGAACATTAATTGTAATTTTCCAGACAATTGCTGGCGTGTAGCATGTATTTCTGTTCACATTTTCCTTCTCTCTGTGATACAGTTATCTGGTCGTCACATGATACAGTTTCAGATGCACAGCATAATTTCCTATTCAAACCTGTTAGAAATTATAGGGAAGGAAACTCTCACATTTCATTGTCATCACCATCAAACTGGTTTCTGCACACTCAGTTCAGATCAGTTGTTCACGCAATACATGTCCACATTACATTGATTATGAAACATCAAATTAAAAAAAAACTTTTCAATTATCTATTCGTGACAAAACTTCAGACATTTCAATATGACACGATCTGGTAAAAAGAGTGACTTATAACTGTGTATGACTTTTGTGAATCTGCAGGATCTCCATGTTTGGAACTGAATGCTTACAATTAAATGTACAGTCAAAGCTGCAATGCAGGAATCAGTGCAAAGAATTTGTGGCATGGTCAAAGAATCACAGAGTCATAGAGTATGGAACCTGACCATTTGGTCGAACAGGTCTGTGCTGAACAGAATCCCAGTGTTAAGAAGTCCTTCCTGCCTGCTCCTGTCTCGTGTTCCTTCATATATTACCTATTCATCTATGTATCGTGATGTCTTTTAAATGTTGTCACTGGACCCGCATCCAACACTTCCTCACGACTTTTATTCTACACACAAACGATGCTCTGTGCAAAACGTTTTCTTGTCATGCCTTCTATAAATCTATGTCTTCTTACCTTAAAATGCACCTGCTAGCCTTGAAACTTCCCATCCTAGATTCGTAACATCAGAGAAACGTACAGCACGGAAAGCGGCTTTTCAATCCACTTTGTCCATACCAACCAGATAACCGAAACTATTCTAGTTCCATTTGCCATCAATCGGCCAGAATTCCTCTGAACCGGTCCTATTCATGGACCTCTCCAGATGACTTTGAAATGTTGTTATTGTAGCAGTCTCCATCACGTCTGCTGGAAGCTCATCCCATACATACACCAAAATCTGCGTGAAAGCTTTGCACCTTACATCCCTTTAAAATCTTTCCCTCTAATCCTACACTTCTGCCCTCCAGTTCTGGACTCCACCATCCCAGGAAAAATATATTGTCTATTTGCTGTATCCAAGCCCCTTATGATTTTTAAAACTTTTTCTGGTCAACCCTGA
>NW_025200378.1:3206-6505 GCF_004010195.1 Chiloscyllium plagiosum | reverse complement strand
AATCTTCCACCAATCAGCTGTTTGTAAGGTCGCTCTTTTCACATTTTAGTCCACAATTAAACGCAAGATTTTTTATAAATGGTTTTGATTTGCAGTCGCCCTGAGAAAACGAAAATGCCGTTTCAAAAACGCATTTACTTCAAAATACAAGATGCACAAAATTTACAAAAAAACTGCAATCTATTTATTCTTTCTTTTTTCTTACAATGTTATGCAATCGTAGGATTCCTTAAATCTTTTACATATTCCAGCATCTGACTCTTGGAACAATCCATCTGAATTCACATTAAGTTACCCAGTAATGTGTATAACATTTACATAAAATGGTGACAACAAAAGATTCGATCGGAACGGTCTTGCATTGTTTATTTGAACCTTTGTAAAGAAGGCCAGTGGATTACAATCTGTGTAATTTAGTATGTCATTGTTCTTTGTTGGATAGACTTCAAAGTCCTGAAGAGCCAACAGTAATCCCACAGCCCCCTTTCCTATGCGAGAGGATTTTTCCCAATGACTGGTATTGTTTCTAATAGCAGCATCCTCCAGGTTACACAATTCCTAACTCATCATCCTGGAACAAGACAGCACTTTGCCCCAATTCACCAGCATCAGCGGCCATTGTGATAAGACTGGAAAACTCAGGGATGGCCAAAAGTGGTTCATTGATTCAAACTGCTTTCACCTTTCAAAGGTAACCTCGCACTCTGGGAACTAAGGCACTTTTTCTTATTTCCATCACAACTTTGTTAAAGGCACAGCCATCCAGCTAAAATCGTGGATGACTTTCGAGTAAAGTCAAATGTTCCTAAAAAAAACTATTAATTTCTCATTTAGTTTTAGGAACAAGGAATTCTGTTAGTGTCTTCTCTTTTGCTGTCTCCATCAATATCTGTCTGTGTGTTTGTGTGTGTGCCTGTGTGATTGTATTTGTCTCTCTATGTGCTGCTGTATGTTTCTCTGCACATCTCTTTGTATGTGTCTCTGAGTATCTGTACCTATTGACATCTGTCACACACACACACAGACACGAAACATACACACATACACACACAAACATGACCAAAAGCATTGTGTCACTTTAAACATAAGAGAAATAGACAGAGATACAGATAGAGGCGCGTTTAAGCCCCACTTTAATACATTCAATTCCCAACAGGGAGCCTGCTGCACAGAGATACAGACACAGAGATACATAAAAATGGAGACACTCACTAATACACACAATGAGACACACACATACTCACACAGACACAGATAGTCAAACAGAGATAGATGGGTAGACACAGACAGAAACACAGAGACAGGAGCACACACGATAATGCGCACACAGATTCAGAGAGACACGTGCAAAAAGACACACAGAATCGGTGTGCAGTGAGTGAGAGTACCCTGAGTGTAACCATCTGGAACACAGTCTGTGTCCCATCAGCTCAGTCCCAGCTTTTACAGATGGAATGGCCAGGAGACAGTGCAACAGTCGCAGGATGGCCCTCAGCCCATTGTCAGGGAAGAGGGCAATCTGGTTACAATCTCATGGTCATTGGGACAATTAACAGATCCGTGTAATCACTGGGTGTCCGTCTGGGAAATGGATTGATGATGATGGAGTGGAGTTGTGTTCTCCATAACTAGGTGGAATAAACTTGCAGTGCGCTGGTGGCCACCATGCTGTGGTACCGGCTGGTCACTTTGGTCCCTCCTCCTGGCTTTGTCGCTGACATCCAGAGAACGTTGGTCGATTTCTCTGGGACAAAAAGATGCACTGGGTCGCCGCGCAGGTTCTGAGTCTCCCTATTGAGGAGGGCGGTCAGTCGCTGGTGTGCGTCCCTACCCAGGTCGCGACGTTCCGCCTTCAGACCTTGCGGCGATACCTTTACGTCGAGCCTCCTCCGAGGTGGTGTGCCCTAGCGACGTATTTTTTCCGCCAGGTGCGTAACCTCAACTACGACACGCAGCTCCTGTTCGTCGACCGTGACGGTTTGGAGGTCGCCCTCAAGATGCTGCCTGTCTTTTACCAGGACCTGATCACTGTCTGGAACATGGTCGAATCGCGTCGCGCCTACCCTCCGGCTGGAGTAGCGGCTGTCGTCAGGGAGCCGTTGCTCAGGAATCCGCACCTCCATACTCGCGGGTTCGAGTGGCTGTCTGAGGGGAGGGCCAGGGCGGCGAGGGTGACCAGGGTCGGGGACGTGCTGGGTGCCGGCGGCCTGGGCTGGACGCTGCCGCAGGACATAGCAGGCAGGGCAGCGGTAGACGTCCAGTACGTGGCCACTGCCATCCGACGCCTTAAAACGGCAGTGCTCGGACCCGACGTAGGGCACCAGTTGGAGGACGCTCGGTGGTGCGGTGGCATCCCGTCCACGCTCACCCCAGCCCAGACGGAATTTCACATTGGCCCCAAGGTCCCGTACATCCCGCGGGAGCCTGTGCCCCACAACCTGAGCCGCCTCCGGAATTTTAATTTTGTTTCGTTTAGGGAAATAAAAAGAAGAGCCCTGTATCGACTGCTGCTGCACACCGTCCACCTCTTCTCCCTCATCCACCGTCCGGACACGCCTTGGCGTGCCCATTTGCCACCGGGTGGTGGGGATCCCCAGTGGAGGGCTCTCTACGCGGGAGTCCTCCCCCTTTCTCTCGGGGATCTGGGGTGGAGGGTGCTGCACGCAGCAGTCCCATGCAACCGCAGATTGCGGTGGTTCACGGACTCCCAGCCCAACTGCTTGTGCTGTGGCGCTGTGGAGTCCGTGGACCACGTATATATTGGGTGTGGGCGTTTGCACTCCCTTTTTGATTTCCTGAAAAACCACCTCCTCTGTTTTTGGCTGCACTTCAGTCCCACGCTCCTGATCTTTGGGCACCCGGTACGGAGGAAGGAGGGCAGGTCTGAAGACCTCCTCGTGGGCCTGCTCCTGGGCCTGGCCAAACTGGCCATCAACAGGTCCAGGCAGCGGGCCGTGGAGGGGGTCGTTAAGGCCGACTGCCTGCCCCTCTTCCGCGGTTACGTTAGAGCCCGGGTGTCCTTGGAGAAGGAGCACGCGGCGTCGACCAACACCCTGGAGTTGTTCAGGGAGAGGTGGGCGCCGCAGGGAGTGGAGTGCATCATTTCTCCCTCCAATTCTATTTTGATTTAGTCCCTACCATCCCCTTCACTGTTTTGATCACACAGCACTGCCCTTTGATGTGAAGGGCAGTGTTTGTCACTGGCCACCCGGGTGTTTTCCTATCTTCCTGGTGGTGGAAATTGAATAAAGATTGGTGCACTTTGTGTAAGAAAAAATAAATAAATAAATAAACAGGAG
>NW_025200378.1:0-952 GCF_004010195.1 Chiloscyllium plagiosum | reverse complement strand
ATGAGGAGAGGCTGAACAGGCTGGGGCAGTTTTCCCTGGAGCGTCGGAGGCTGTGGGGTGACCTTATAAAGGTTTATAAAATCACAAGGGGCATGGATAGGGTAAATAGATCAAATCTTTTCCTTGGGGTTGGGGAGCCCAGAACTAGAGGGCATAGCTTTAGGGTGAGAGGGGAAAGATACAAAAGAGACCTAAGGGCAACCTTTTCACACAGAGGGTGGTATGTGTATGGAATGAGCTGCCAGAGGAAGGGCTGGAGGGCAGTACAATTGTAAATTTCAAAGACATCTGGATGGGTATATGAATAGGAAGCGTTTGGAGGGATATGAGCCAAGTGCTGACAAATGGAATTAGGTTAGTGTAGGATATCTGGTTGGCATGGATGAGTTGGACTGAAGGGTCTGTTTAAGTGCTGTTCATCCCGATGACTCTATTTGTCTCTATGGATGAGGGAGACTATCACCTGACCCAATATCCCCTTCGGTGGCTCAACGTTTGCTTTGTTTCCAACAAAGAGCTGCAGATGCTGCAGATCTGAGAGACAGCACAGAAATTGCTGGGGAAACTCAGCAGGTCTGGCAGCATCTGTGGGGAGGGAACCTTTCAGATCCAGGGATTGTTCTTCAGAACTGAAGGCTTCTGATTCTGGTGCTGTCAGACCTGCTGAGATTCCCCAGCAATTACTTGTTTTTATTTCAGCCCCAATCCAGTTGGTGATGATCACGGCCTTGTTAAGTGTGTTTGGGAATGGGGAGAGAGCTGCTAGCAGGGCGATGGTGGGATAGTGGGGAGCATAGCTGCCATCCAAGCAGTTGACCCACGTTCGATTCCCAGCCATCACAGTGTTGTGGTTTGTAAACAGCCTTTTAAAGGTCAGGCACTGGGATAAATCGAGGAAATAAATTTTCATTCTGTGGTTAACCGGATCTGTCAGATTGCTCCTTGCTTTTCC
>NW_025200377.1:0-6505 GCF_004010195.1 Chiloscyllium plagiosum | reverse complement strand
GCTCTCTCACTCTGCATTCAATCCCGGTCCGAACGTACCAGAGCCACAGACTCTGGACCACTCTGCGAGCTGAAGGATTGTGAAAGTGACTGGATCATTTCCATCATCGATACTGACTTGAACCTGCATTGCAACAGCAGCAACACTCAGGCCGTCTGCTCTTTGTGAATAATTCAGAGACTGATCGGCCAGTCGCCTTTTTCACTTACACCGCCTGTTTCTAATCTGTTGGCTCAGCCCTTTGAGTGTAGGAGTTTGGGACTTTATGGTGGGGTTGTACAGGACATTGGTGAGGCCCCGTCTGGAGACTGTGTCCAGTTCCGGTTGCCCAGTGACAGGAAGGAGATTATTAAGCTGGAGAGGTGGGGTCAGAAGGGATTTACCAGGATGTTGCCAGGTTTGGAGCGTTAGAGCTGGACAGGCTGGGGCTGTTTGCTCTGGATAGTCGGATTTATACAGATTTATAAATTAATAAGGGGGAAATGTAGAGTGAATGATAATTGTAATCTCCTGGGGTGGGGTATTTCAAGACCCAGGAAGCTCATCTTCAAGGGGAGAGAATTAAAAAAGACATGAAGGGGATTTTTTTTTAGACAGAGGATGGTTGACGAATGAAATGACCTTCCTGAGGAAGTGGTGGATGTGGGTACAATTCCAACGTTTAAAATACATTTTTGGATAAGGACAGACACATGAATAGGAAAGGGTTGGAGAGATGTGGGCCAGGAGCAGGACAATCCACCCTAACCTACACATCCCTGAGTACGATGGGATAACATAGCATGGCCAATCAACCCTAACCTGCACATCCCTGAACACTATGGGGTAATTTAGCATGGTCAATCCACCCTAATCTACAAATCTCTGAACACTATCGGTCATTTAGCATGACCAATCCACCCTAACCTACACATCCCTGAGCACTATGGGTAATTTAGCGTGGCCAATCCACCCTAACCTGCACATCCCTGAACACTATGGGTAATTTAGCACGGCCAATCCGCCCTAACCTACACATCCCTGAGCACTATGGGTTAATTTAGCATGACCAATCCACACTAACTTACACATCCCTGAGCACTGTGGGTTAATTTAGCATGGCCAATCCACTCAAACCGACACATCCCTGAACACTATGGGGTAATTTAGCATGGCCAATCCACCCTAACCTCCACTTCCATAAACACTACGGGAAATTTAGCATGGCCAATCCACCCTAACCTACATATCACTGAACACTATGGCGTAATTCAGCATGGCCAATCCACCATAAACTACTCATCCCTGAACACTATGGGATAACATCGCATGGCCAATCCACCCTAACCTACACATCCCTAAACACTATGGGGTAATTTAGAATGGCCAATCCACCCTAACCTACACATCCCTGAACACTATGGATTAATTTAGCATGGCCAATCCACCCTAACCTGCACATCCCTGAACACTATGGGTCACTTAGCATGGCCAATGCACACTAATCTACACCACCTTGAACACTATGGGTAATTTAGCATGGCCAATGCACACTAACCTACACATCCCTGAACACTATGCGGTAATTTACCATGGCCAATCCACCCTAACTTGCACATCCCTGAATACTATGGGTAATTCAGCATGGCCAATCCACCCGAACCTACAAATCCTTGAACACTATGGGGTAAATTAGCATGGCCAATCCACCCATACCTACACATCCCTGAACACTATGGGGTCATTTAGCATGGCCAATCCACTCCAACCTGCACATCCCTGAACACTATGGGGTAATTTAGCATGGCCAATCCACCCAAACCTTCACATCCCTGAACACTATGGGGTAATTTAGCATGGCCAATCCACCCGAAACTACACATCCCTGAGCACTATGGGTAATTTAGCATGGCCAATCGACCCTAACCTACACATCCCTGAACACTATGGGGTAACATAGCATGGCCAATCCACCCTAACCTGCACATCCCTGAACACTATGGGTAACTTAGCATGGCGAATGCACACTAACCTACACCACCTTGAACACTATGGGTAATTTAGCATGGCCAATCCACCCTAGCCTACACATTCCTGAACGGTCTGGGGTAATTTAGCATGGCCAATCCACCCTAACCTACACATCCATGAACACTATGGGGTAATTTAGCATGGCCAATCCACCCTAACCTGCACATGCCTGGACACTATGGGATAACATAGCATGGCCTATCCATACTAACCTACACATGCCTGAACACTATGGGTAATTTAGCATCGCCAATCCACCCTAACCTACACATCCCTATCCTGTACATACCTGAGCACTATGGGGTAATTTAGCACATCCCTGAACACTATGGTGTAATTTAGTCTGGCCAATCCAACCAAACCGACACGTCCCCGTACACTATGGGGTAATTTAGCATGGCCAATCCACCCTAACCTGCACATCCCTGAACACTATGGGGTAATTTAGCATGGCCAATCCACCCTAACCTACACATCCCTGAACACTATGGGGTAATATAGCATGGCCAATCCACCCTAACCTACACATCCCTGAACACTATGTGGTAATTTATCATGGCCAATCCACCCTTACCTACACATCCCTGAACACTATGGGTTCATTTAGCATGGCAATCCACCCTCCCCTGCACATACCTGAACACTATTATGTAATTTAGCATGGCCAATCCGCCGTAAACTGCTCATCCATGAACACTATGGGATAATTTCGCATGGCCAATCCACTCTAACCTGCACATCCCTGAACACTATTGGGTAATTTAGAATGGCCAATCCACCCTAAACTTCACATCTCTGAACACTATGGAGTAATTTCGCATGGACAATCCACCCTAACCTGCACATCCCTGAATACTATGGGATAACATAGCACGGCCAATCCACCCTAACCTACACATCCCTGAACACTATGGGTAATTTAGCATGGCCAATTCACACTAACCTACACATCACTGAACACTATGGGGTAATTTAGCTTGGTCAATCCACACTAACCTACACATTCCTAAACACTATAGGGTAATTGAGCATGGCCAATCCACCCTAACCTACACATCCCTGAGCACGATGGGATAACATAGCATGGCCAATCCACCCTAACCTACACATCCCTGAACACTATGGGTTAATTTAGCATGGCAAATCCACACGAACCTACACATCCCTGAACACTGTGGGTAAGTTAGCATGGCCAATCCACACTAACCTACACATCACTGAACACTGTTGGTAATTTAGCATGGCTAATCCACCCTAACCTACACATCCCTGAACACTATGGGTTAAGTTAGCATGGCCAATCCACCCTAACCTACAAATACCTGAACACTATGGGTAATTTAGCAGAGCCAATCTACCCTCACCTGCATATCCCTGAACACTATGGGATAACATAGCATGGCCAATCCACCCTAACCTACACATCCCTGAACATTATAGGGTAATTTAGCATGGCCAATCCACCCTAACCTACACATCCCTGAACACTATGGGTAACTTAGCATGGCCAATGCACACTAACCTACACCACCTTGAACACGATGGGTTAATTTAGCATGGCAAATCCACACTAACCTCCACATCACTGAACACTGTGGGTAATTTCGCATGGCCAATCCACCCTAAACTGCACATCCCTGAATACTATGGGATAACATAGCACGGCCAATCCACCCTAACCTACACATCCCTGAACACTATGGGTTAATTTAGCATGGCCAATCCACCCTAACCTACAAATACCTGAACACTATGGGATAATTTAGCATGGCTAATTCACATTCACCTACACATCCCTGAACACTATGGGATAATTTAGCATGGCCAATACACCCACACCTGCACATCCCTGAACACTATGGGGTAATTTAGCATGGTCAATCCATCCTAACCTACACATCCCTGAACACTATGGGTATCTTAGCATGGCCAATGCACACTAACCTACACCACCTTGAACACTATGGGTAACTTAGCATGGCCAATCCATCCTAACCTACATATCCCTGAACATTATGGGGTAATTTAGGAAGGCCAATCCACCCGAACCTACAAATCCCTGAACACTATGGGGTAATTCAGCATCGCCAATCCACTATAACCTACACATCCCGAACACTATGTGGTAATTTAGCATGGCCAATCCATCGTAAACTGCTCATCCCTGAACACTATGGGTAATTTAGCATGGCCAATCCACCCAAACCTGCACATCCCTGAACACTATGGGTAATTTTGCATGGCCAATCCAACCTAACATGCACATCCCTGAACACCATGGGGTAATTTAGCATGGCCAAACCACCCTAACCTGCACATCCCTGCACACTGTGAGTAATTTAGCATGGCCAAACCACCCTAACCTGCACATCCCTGCACACGAAGGGGTAATTTAGCATGGCCAAACCACCCTAACCTGCACATCCCTGCACACTATGGGGTAATTTAGCATGGCCAATCCACCCTAACCTGCACATCCCTGAACACTATGGTTAATTTAGCATGGCCAAAACACCCTAACTTGCACATCCCTGCACACTCTGGGGTAATTTAGCATGGCCAATCTATCGTATCCTACACATCCCTGAACACTATTGGTTAATTTAGCATGGCTAATCCACCCTAACCTGCACATCACTGAACACTGTGTGTAATTTAGCATGGCCAATCCACCCGAGCCTACGCATCCCTGAACGCTATGAGATAACATAGCATAGCCAATCCACCCTAACCTGCACATGCCTGGACACTATGGGTAATTTAGCATGGCCAATCCACACTAACCTACACATTCCTGATCACTATGGGGTAATTCAGCATGGCCAATCCATCCTAACCTACACATTCCTGAACACTAAGGGTGGATTGGCCATGCTAAATTACCCCATAGTGTTAAGGAATGTGTAGGTGTATGTGGATTGGCCATGCTAAATTACCCATACTGTTCAGGGATGTGCAGGTTCGGGTGGATTGGCCAGGCTAAATTACCCATAGTGTTCAGGGATGAGCAGTTTAGGGTGGATTGGCCATCGTAAATTACCCCAAACCTGCACGTCCCTGAAAGCTATGGGTAATTTAGTATAGCCAATCCACCCTAACCTACACATCCCTGAACAGTATGGGAAATTTAGCATGGCCAATCCACATTCACCTACACATCCCTGAACAATATGGGGTAATTTAGCATGGCCAATCCAACCTAACCTGCACATCCCTGAACACTATGGGTAATTTAGCATGGCCAATCCACCCTAACCTACACATCCCACAACACTATGGGGTAATTTAGCATGGCCAATCCACCCTAATCTACACATCTCAGAACACTATGGGTAATTTAGCATGGCCAATCCACACTAACCTACACATAACTGAACACTATGGGTAATTTCGCGTGGCCAATCACCCAAACCACCTACACATAACTGAACACTATGGGTAATTTAGCATGGTCAACCCACACTAACCTACACCTTCCTGAACACAATGGGGTAATTGAGCATGGCCAATCCACCCTAACCTGCACATCCCCGAACACTATGGGGTAATTTAGAATGGCCAATGCACACTAACCGACACCACCTTGAACACTATGGGTAATTTAGCATGGCCAATCCACCATAACCTACAGATCCCTGAACACTATGGGATATCATCGCATGGCCAATCCATCCTAACCTACACATCCCCAAACACTATGGGGTAATTTAGCATGGCCAATCCACCGTACACTGCTCATCCCTGAACACTATGGGGTATTTTCGCATGGCCAATCCACTCTAACCTACACATCCCTGTACACTATGGGGTAATTTAGCAGAGCCAATCGACCCTAACCTGCACATCCCTGAACACTATGGGATAACATAGCATGGCTAATCCACCCGAACCTGCACATCCCTGAGTACGATGGGATAACATAGCATGTCCAATCCACCCTAACCTGCACATCCCTGAACACTATTGGGTTAATTTAGCATGGCCAATCCACCCAAACCTCCACTTCCCTTAACACTATGGGTAATTTAGCATGGCCAATCCACCCTAAACTACACATCCCTGAACACTATGGCGTAATTCAGCATGGCCAATCCAGCATAACCTACACATCCCTGAACACAATGGGGTAATTTAGCATGGCCAATCCACCGTAAACTGCTCATCCCTGAACACTATGGAGTCGTTTAGCATGGCCAATCCACCATAACCTACACATCCCTGAACACGAAAGGATAACATCGCATGGCCATTCCACCCTAACCTACACATCCCTGAACACTATGGGGTAATTTAGCATGGCCAATCCACTCTAACCTGCACATCCCAGAACACTATGGGGAACTTAGCATGTCCAATGCACACTAACCTACACCACCTTGAAAACGATGGGTAATTTATCATGGCCAATCCATCCTAACCTACATATCCCTGAACACTATGGGGTAACATAGCATGGCCAATTCACCCTTACCTACACTTCCCTGAACACTATGGG
>NW_025200376.1:0-6504 GCF_004010195.1 Chiloscyllium plagiosum | reverse complement strand
ATGCCTTTCCTGGGCGTGGTGAATTATAGTAGAACAGGATACCTGACTATCCTGTCATTGATGCACCTCTCTGCGAAGCTTCTTCAACGAAGCAGCCGAATCAGGGAACATGGACGCCTGATATGACGCCAACATTTGCCGAAGTCAAACAGTGCTTGACGAATGCGCCTGCTCTGTGCACTCCGAACCAAACGCTGTCATTTCAACTTTACACTACTGAAAAGGAGGAATATGCATCCCCCACTCCAAAACAGAGGCATGACGATCTCTGATGCCTGATAACCTTTTACCACTTACAATTGCGACTTGTTGTGAGGGCAATGCAGGCATTTTTACGGGCTGTTGCGGATGCCGCTGTCAAGTTAGAAGCGTCCACCTCTGTGATGATGGGGAAAAGGAAATTATGAAGCTATCAGACAGGAGTAGGGAAATACAGTTTGGGAGCAATTGTTCCACAGAAGGGCCACAACAGAGATATGGAGACTGCTGAAGGAGCAATTGTTGTGAGTGATAAACAAATCTGTTCCCCTGAGACAGGCAAGAAGGGGTGAGATAAAGGAGCCTTTGATGACAAGCGCAGAGGCAGCTCAGGTAAGGCGTGCGAAGAAAGGATCTAGCAAAACTTTCGAGGGTTACAGGCTTACAGAAAGGAGTTCAGAAATGGACTGAAGAAAGCCAGGAGGGGCATGGAAAAGGCTTGGCAGGAAGGATTATGGAGACCCCAAAGGCATTTCTCTCCGACGTGGGGAATATGGTAGGGCCGGTCAGGGATAGCGTAGGAAACTTGTGTGTGGAGTCTATGCAGATACGGGAGGCCCGAAATGAGTTTTTTTTTGGTTCGGTTTTCACTGAGCAAAGGGACATTATTGTGAATGAGAACTTTGTGGAGCCGGGATGCAGGCCTGAACAGATCAAGATTGATGAAGTTGATGTGCAGGAAATTTTTGCAAACATTCAGATTGATAGTTCCCCAAGACAGAACAGAAATATCCTAGGCTGCTCTGGCAAGCGAGAAAGGAAGGTGGTAAGCTACTGGTAAAGATGTTTGTTTCCTCACTCTCAACAGGAGTCGTACCGGAGAATTGGATGGAGATGAATGTTGTTCCTCTTTTCAAGGAAGGGAATACAGAATCCCTGTCAATTTCAGATCTGTCAGTCTTACGTTAATGGTCACCAAGGTATTGGAAAGAATTTTGATGGATAGGATTATGAATATTTGGAAACGAATAGAGTGATTAAAGGCAGTTCGCATAGCTTTGTGAGGGGCAAGTCGTGACTCACAAATCTTATTGACTTCTTTGAGGAGGTAAAAATTCGTAGAAACTAGGACTGCAGTTGTTGGAAAACAGAGTCGAGATTAGAGTGGTGCGGGAAAAGCATAGCAGGTCAGGCAGCATTCGAGGAGCAGGAGAATCGACTTTTTGGGCAAACGCTCTTCATCTGGAATAGAGGAGATGTCTTTGAGGAGGTGTCGACACAGGCCGACGAAGGTCGAGCAGTGGATGTGGTCTATATGGACTTCAGCAAGGCATTTGAGAAGGTTCCCCATGTTAGGCTCATTCATAAAGTCAAGAGGTATGGGATACAGAGAGATTTGGCTGTCTGGCTTCAGAATTGATTAATTAACAGAAAGCAGAGAGTGGTGCGAGATGGAATGTATTCTGCCCAGATGTCAGTGCTGAGTGGTGTCCCGCAGGGCTCTGTTCTTGGGCCTCAGCTCTTTGTTGTTTTTATAAATGATTTGGATGAGGGTGGTTTACTGAATTTGCTGATTGCACAAAGGTTGGCGGTGCCGTTGATAGTACCGAGGGCGATCGCATGCTGCAGCATGACAGAGACAGAATGTAGACCTGGGCCTCGAAAAGACATATGGAGTTCAACGTCGATCCATGCGAAGTGATGCATTTTTGAAGGGCGAACTTGAATGCGGGACATAGGATTAATGACAGGATTCTTGGCAGTGAGGGGGAACAGAGAGATCTTGATTTTTTCAAGTGCATACATCCCTCAACGTTGCCACCCAAGTGGCTAAGGTTGTTAAGAAAGCATATGGTGTTTTTGCTTTCATTAAACCGGGGATCGAGTTTCAGAGCCACGAGGTTTTGCTGCAGTTCTACTAGATATTGGTGAGACTACACTTGGAATATTGTGTACAGTTCTGGTCGCCCTATTTTAGGAAACATGTGGAGTATTCGGAGAGGGTGCAAAGAAGATTTACGAGAATGCTGTCTGGACTGGACGGCTGGTCTTACAAAGAAAGGTTGACTAAGCTCGGAGTTTTCCCTCTGGAGAGAAGGAGGAAGAGAGGTAATCTAAGAGAGCTATACAATGTGATGAGAGGCTAGGATAGCGTCAATAGACAGAGACCTTTCCTTAGGGCAGAATTGACTGGCACGAGGGGTCATCATTTTAATATACCAGGAGGAAGGCATAGAGGGAACGTCAGAGATAGGTTCTTTACAGAGAGAGTTGTGAATGCGTGGAATGCATTGCCAGTGGTGGTGGTGAAAGCAGAGTCACTAGGGCCATTTAAGCGACTGCTGGACGTGCACATGGACAATAGTGAATTGAGCGGAGCAAATGTTAGGTTGTTTTATTTTATATTAGGAATAATCCTTGGCACATCACCGTGGGTTGAGCGGCCTATCCTGTGCTGTACTTCTCTATGTTCTAGGCTCTAAAGCTGAAACTACACATCCCCCCATCTCAACATTCGCCAAGTTGTTCTTGGATGGGGAGGTGGAGAGCTCTATCAAAGCAGTCTGCAAAACATCCCAGCATGTGGCAGTCCTAGGCATGCTAAGTAGATGGGATAGGTTTCTTGGTAGGGTAATCGGCCGGCTGATTTTGCCGCCACTCGTGCCCAATGGGCAAAGTTCCCAAATGACCAGCAGTGATCCTGGTTGTTATCCCGTTTCTGCTGTCTCTGACCCCTGCCCTTCCTCTGCCGCTAACCTTCATACTAACCTTGGTGTCATGCCTGTGTAACGCGGGGCAACGCCCCTTGTAACTTTTGAAAATGAGAAGTGCCTGTTGATCCATGTTACTGAGAGAGGTGAGGAGCTGATCTCGCGTTTTGGACTGCTAATCAAAGTTATTCGATGTAAAAGCATGGACCTGTTAGGGCTGCATTGAACGAATGAGATTCTGAGTAGCCAGCATGTCCATCTCCGGGAGAGGAATGCTCACAGAGAATTCCCAAATCTGGTTGAAACGAACAAGAAAATCAAACAAGAGTTCATTGACCTTACAAAGACAATGGGTGACGTCCCCGGAGTCCACCTGTTGTTTCGCAGTCGACACGATGATGGTCTGAAACTTATCTCTAAAACAGCTATCGTAAGTCTCACAGCCAGCCCACTAATCCTGGGGAAACGCAGGGGAGTCGTTCATAGAAAGCCATCATGTTTTACAAGCCAAACGCAGTAAAGTGTTAACGTCCTTCGACACGCAGTTGTAAAGGTCACAGGTCTGGACGAGCCAAAGGTAAGAGGAAGTGGAACGTTTAATCGGGTCAGGAGAGCCAAAGAACATAGAACATAGAAGAATACAGCGCAGTACAGGCCCTTCGGCCCACGATGTTGCGCCGAGCCAAGCCCACCTAACCTACACTAGCCCACTATCCTCCATATACCTATCCAATGCCCGCTTAAATGCCCATAAAGAGGGAGAGTCCACCACTGCTACTGCAGGGCATTCCATGAACTCACGACTCACTGAGTAAAGAACCTACCCCTAACATCTGCTCTATACCTACCACCCTTAATTTAAAGCTATGCCCCCTTGTAATACCCGACTCCATAAGCGGGAAAAGGTTCACACTGTCAACCCTATCTAACCCCCTAATCATCTTGCCCTCATCAGTAAGGCAGTATTTAAATTAATATAGTAGCAAGGAGTCCTAGGAAGATTGAAATAAATCGGAAAAGAAGGAAAACTCATCTTTGGTTACAGTCATACCTAACACCGAAGAAAATGATTGTGGCAGTTGGAAGCTAATCAATTCAAATCCAGGACATGATGAGGATTTTTTCTCAATGATCAGTTCAATTTAAAAATCCTCTGAAGCTGCCTATGCTGCAAGACCAGGAGAACACCTGCTTTAGTTAATAAGAGGCAAGTTTGTGCCTCACAAGTGCCAGGCAATTACCATCTCCAACAAGGGAGAATCTAACAATCTTCATTTGACATTTAATTACATTACCATCACTGAATCCCTCTCCATTGACATCCCAGGCATTACTATTGAACAGAAATAAACTGACTAGACAAATAAAAACTGTGGATGCAGGAGCAAGTGAGAGGCAGGAAGTTGCGCAGTGAGTAATCTACCTCAGGACTTTTCAAAGCCTGTCCACCATCTGCACGGCATAAGTCAGGAGTGTGAAGGAAGTCTCTCCACTTATCCAGATGAATGTAGATCCGCCAACACACAAGAAGCTTGATACAATACTGGATAACACAGCCTATTTAATTAGTATCCCATCTATAATCTTAAATGTTCACTCTACACCATTCTCATTACAACATTCATTACAGCAACTTGCTAAGGCTGCTTCAACAGCACCTTCCAAATACATGGCTTTTATCACCTAGAAAGACAAGGGGCAGCAACATACTACCACCTACAAGTGTCCCCTCAAAGCAGACACACTGTTCTAACTTGGAATTATATGACGTTTCCCCTTCACTGTTTTTGGGTCAAAATCCTGGACTTCTCTTCCTCATCATATTATACATGAATATGCATCTGGTGGACTGCAGTAGTTCAAGATGGTGGTACACAATCAACTTCTCAAGAACAATTAAGACCCACCAGCAAATGATAGCCTTAACAGAAATGCTCATATCCCACAAGGGAATTAAAAATAAAACACCTGAGTATCTTCATAACGTGTGGAAGAGTGATAGTTTATTACTATTATCCAGCTAAATTTACCATATACCACTTTCATTTCTTTGCTGCCAAATGTCATGGCACTTGACATACTCAGCTTTGCCTTTAGTGCCAAAATGTGCCATGTAATTGTACATACAGCATTTTTATTGAATTGTACACATTCTACAAGACAGTACAAGGGCCGTATCATATCAAGAAAATTAAATGATACTATTGGTTGCAAGCCCTGACAATAAGACAACAAACAAAACTAAATTTAGAAAATAAATTACAGACAACTCGCACAATATAAAAGTCTTAGAATATCATTGTTGCTCCTCCTTGTATGGCGTGTAGAAAATGAGACAGCAGACTCCAAACCAGTACCCGGAGCAGCCTCCGGGGCGCGAGCTGATTTAGTGCTTGTGGTGGGGGTGGCCATCTGAACACGAGGACCCTGCTGAGCATGTCAAAGGTATTCCAAGACTGAGCAACGAGAGCAGTGTCAGAACCCTGAGCAGCATCCCGCCAATTAGCAATCTCCCTCCGAAGCTAGGAAGTGGAAAATGCAACAATCTCTTCAAGAGGAGAGTCCGAGTCTGGGGCAGGAATGGCATTTTTGGAGCAGTGTGGAATAATAAAGAGGTGTTGGAGGGCATCTGCGGGAGCAGAGGTGTTGATGGTTGCTCTTCCCTGCTGTTGGCGGTCTTTAGTTTTGAGGGGCTGTTGGTCTTCCGTCATTTGTTTAAATATTTCCAAGTATTGGAGCATATAATATGTGGCCCAGTACTCGATTTTGTCCAGCTGAAAAGAATCCCCATAAGGGCAGTTACCATTTTACCACAGATAAAACTCAGAGGAGAAACAGATAACATTCCAGCTGTGACCCGTCTCCTTCCACACAATGTCAGCAGGTGATCTTGGGTCAACCAGAGTGTCTCCTACCTTCGTCATGAAGCGAGCATATTCTCCATAGTGTTTCATCGCCTTCCATGAGGGACCAAAAGAACGGAGGGCGGCGTGCATAGCATGGCAAGTTGGCTTTTCCTGGGGGGCCAATGTTTCGAGCTTACATGTAGGGTGGCTTGATCTTATCGTTACCTACCCAGTGCTGTGCGTGGAACAGTAAACTATAGGCAAACAACGAAGTCGCAAACAGCACAAACAGCGCCACTATAGTCAATTCTCAAAGCCACCTCAAGTTAGTAGTATTCAAGGGCCACCTTTTCGCCTCAGGTGATCGGCCTGGAGACTCAAGTCAGGACAACAGAATGCATTAATTTAATGTTATCCTTCCACTCTTCCGTCTTGCCTCAGGGGATGAACTTTAGGCTCAGGTCAAGATTAAACCATTTTAGCAAGTTTGACTAAACTCACACAATACTCACATACCCCGTATGGATAGCACAGCCCAGGTATTCTCTGTCCATCCTCCACACCTAATTTATGTTCTTGGCTTTAGCATTGGGTATTTTTCCTCTGAACTACGGCTCAGGTTGTTTGCTAGAGAGTGAACGGATACATCCTTGTCAGATAGTGCTCGGCCCAGCAGCGCACAAGCTCACACCAATTAAAGGGGACAGATCTTGGCCTGGTAAAATCGCGCAAAAGGGGAGCTGCGGGCT
>NW_025200375.1:4754-6504 GCF_004010195.1 Chiloscyllium plagiosum | reverse complement strand
AGACTCAAGTGAAGTACAATTGATTGAGGATTCCATATTCAGTTTACTTCGTGTTAATTTCCGTACATATGAATGAAGAAATTACCACTATCCGTGTTCATCTCTGCCGAATTTAATGCACCTCGCTTAATTGAAATGATGCATAAGTATCTGCATTTTTTAGAAACTAACGTCTCCACTCAAATTAATTATGTGATTGCAATGTCAGCAATTATTTGCAACTGCGTCATTCCAAGCAGTGATTACAAGGCCAGGGCAGCAGATGCAACCTTGCTAGCCTTTGCTCTCATAATCACATTTGGCTGAAAAATGCCTCGGTCTCTGCCACAGGCTGCGGTGATCTCAAGCAAAGATGAGCCAGAGCATATGCCTTAAGTTCACACTCATTATTTGGGCAATTTAGAAGTATATTTTACAACTGAAATGATGCTCGTGTCACTTGAATATGGCCGCTTCTGAGATGGTGGATGCGGGAGGACTGATCAGGTGGGAAATAATGGGAGAAGATGTTACAGTGTTCGGACCAGAACCATGACGAGAGTAAGAACAGTGCCCGGCGACCAACAGGGCAATCAGTCCTTTTGTTCCGACCCTTTGCACCTTGGTTTCCAGGTTGATCTGTCCTCCAGAGTTGATGGCCTGCAATGTAGGACTCAGACTCGTGTTTTGAACAATCCAAACACGACGCAGCAGATCACACATCTCCGCACAGGCATATCTTTTGAACTAAAACCATAAGACCCAGAATGAAACTAGGCCACTTATCGCAACAATTCTGCTCCGTCAGCAAATGAAAACCTGTCTTTGCCAATACTCCTGAGTATTGCCTTCTTACCTCATTCCCATACCCCTTGAATCCCATACTGATTTTAAAAAGTATGTCTTAGTCTTGAATAGACGTCTTTAAACAGCGTTACCACCCAACAGACTGAAATATTCCAGGTCCATACCATGTGACAGAAGAAAATCCCATACACAGAACAAAGAGCATAAAACGCTCCAGCGCATTAAAGGCCCTTCGGTCCTCAATGTTGCGCCTACCTGAGACATTATTCTGATGCCCATCTAACCTACACTATTTCATTATTTTCCATATATATGTCCAATGCCCATTTGAATGTCCTTAACATCGAAAAATCTACGACTGCTGCAGGCAGGACGTTCTGCGCCCCTACCACGCTCTGAATAAAGACACTAACCCTGATAGCTGTCCTAAATCAATCAGCTCTCAATTTAAAGCTACTTCCCCTCGTGTTAGCCTTCACCATCGGAGGAAAAAAGCTCTCTCAATTCCCACCCAATCTGACCCTCTGATTATCTTACACGTTTCGATCAAATCACCTATTAACCTTCATCATTCAAAGGAAAACAACCACAGTTCCCTCAGACCTTCCATGTCAGGCCATCCTTCCATAACACGCAGCATCCTCGTAATCTGCTCTGAAACCTTTCCAGATTTTCACGTCCTTCCTGTAAAGTGGTGAACAGAACTGTATACAATGCTGCAATAAGGGCCTTACCAGTGTCTTGTACAGATGAAGCGTGAACTCGTCGAAACGAAACTGAATCCGTCTACTAATACACACTAACACACCATATGCCTTCTGAACAATCTACCTGGGAGATAGCCTAGCCTTAACAGTGTCAGCTTCCGGTGGAATGTACAACATAGTAGGAGATCATTGTCCTCTCCACTCAGTGAAGGCAAGGAATGGCCTGATGAGAACTTCACCATTCTCCTTCAAAAGAA
>NW_025200375.1:1506-3398 GCF_004010195.1 Chiloscyllium plagiosum | reverse complement strand
CCAAAACAATAGAGAAATGCGGAATGAGGAACTCTTTCCAAAATATTTGGAACATGTGGAAGTGGTCGTATGGTTTAAAGCAACAGCACGATCTTGGCAATCGAATAGCATCTGAAATGAAATGATCGTGAGGAAGTGGGAATTGTTTTGAAAATAACAGGAAGATTTAAATGTGGAAATGCTGTCTAAAATTTGTTTAATTATTCATTGTATTATTTATTGTCACGCAGATATCATGACCACATATCATGAAAAATATTTTATATGGTCGCCACTCTCGATTGCTATCTTGAAGCAAATTAACATAAATGAAAACTTCGAATAGAAAGGCAGAAAAATGAAGAAACAAACTGACAGGAGTGGAAGAGCCCTTGCGCTGTTGTAACAGGCGATTGTGACCAACAAGTCTACACCGACACTCTCAGAATTTCCAACCCAGGCCTATTATCCCATGACCCTACATTTCGCGGATAATTGCAGTTACTCTGCACAAGCCTGAACACTATGGGCAATTTATTCATGGATAGAACATTACAGCGCAGTACAGGCCCTTCGGCTCTCGATGTTGCGCCGACCTGTCATACCAATCTGAAGCCCATCTAACCTACAATATTCCATGTCCGTCCATATGCTTGTCCAATGACGACTTAGAAGTACTTAAAGTCGGCGAATCTACTACCGTTGCAGGTGAAGCATTCCATACCCTTACCACTCTCTGAGTAAATATCATGGTCAATTCACCCGACCTGCACAACTTTGGGCTAAAGAAAGTGTCCAAATTTACTGTTTCTTCATGAGTTCCTTGTGGCCACGCACGAGTGCTTCCCTACCACCGCAACTGGAACGAACATTACAGCTATTCCACGCAATCTTGCCTCCACTGAAGCCTTTGCGACTATGATTCCACGCTGAGCTCTACCAATGTAGACCCAACCTGTGCTGACAGGTTCAGGACGGGCACAAACTCCGCCAGAAGAATTTCTAATGCAGTGATTGGATCAAAGAGAGTCAACATGGATTTATGAAGGGGACATTATGCATGACAAACCCGTTGTGAATGGGTAAAAGTAGGATGAGGCTATTGAGTTGGACGATCATCCATGGTCGTAATTAATTTGAGTGCAGGCTAAAAGGGCTGAGTAGCCTCCTCCTGCTGTTATCCTCTATATTTCTGCGACACCATTTCGGGCATCCGTCTGACATGCAGCCTCTTTTGAGGCCGCCAAATTCGCCTCCGCCACTGCCTCCAGGAATCTGCGTTCAGAGTGTTTCTACATTGCAGAAGCCACCATCACCAGTCCGGGCTGCTGAGCCTGCACAATTCCACGCTGTTGGACTTACTTTCCGTCACAGATGCTATCGCTGTGTTAGAGCTCTTCACCCAAAGGCAAGGAAAATGTATGAGAAGATTATAAAAAGACACAAAGAGGAGAGAAATGTAAAGACACGAGAAGCAAACCCGATGTAGCAGACGACCCTGGGCTCAGAAACCTGACTCCACCTCCATTGTACTGGAAGCCAGGGACAATAACAGGGAATTAGAAATATTGTATGAAATAGGACGACTATGTCGACTGATATTTGGACACTCAGCAGACTGCTCTTGCACACTATCGACATAAATATAATGGCTACAATGTAGTACAACTGATATTTGTATTTTTAGAATTGTGCAGCCTGTATTACTTCTGTCATGCAACGTCTACAGTACGGCAACGTACACGGTGTGGGAAGTAGTGACAACTGCGTTTCATCAACTTCTTCTGCTCAATAAAATAAATTCTTGACACTCACTTTAAAAAAAGTAACAATTCATTTGTCTGATTCTAACAGTGAACAACTTATCTGAACCATCAACAAACTGAACAAATTCCTTCTGATTACTAAATAAT
>NW_025200375.1:0-1225 GCF_004010195.1 Chiloscyllium plagiosum | reverse complement strand
TTTTAAAATAGGATTGATCCCATGTTGTCAAAACTAGCAGGCATAAATGTACCGGATTTTGGAATCTAAGTGCCTGGTTCAAATTGATTGGCTAAATTCAAAAGCCTGTCGCCTTGGTAAAAACTGTTGATTGTCCTGCTGACTGTACGGCCTTTTTAATACATACGTTGCAATTCGGGTGTTCTCTGTGTCATTACACGCTCTCTGGCTACAGCCCACAGATATCCATTTAAAATCTGCAAGCACAGAAAAGGCACATCATCTTTGAAAGCAAACAAGGAATGTTTTCCTGCCAGCATTATGCAAACAACAAATTCTAACTTCTTGACTCCCAATCCACAAGTACTCTATTCAGCTTCACAACAGTCGGACAGTAGAAAATTGAAGCAGTGTGCTGTCTGTATATTGAAAACACAAGTGCACAAAGAGATTCTGGATCTTTTCTAGTCTTTACTGTGAGACAATACAAAATTTGTTGAACTCTGACAGACTGAATGGAGCCTTGGGGCCAGTGAGGTCCGTGTGAGTGCCGAATATTTAGCGGACAGGTAGACTGTCCAAAATAGTCAGAGATTGTTCCTCGTCACATCGCCAAAATGTAAGTATTTCTGTCAATTATGCCATCCATAGGGCGTTTCGCCTGCTCTTGCTTTTCTGTGTTGACATTAGTCTGCAGCTGATTCTCACACACTTGTTTTCTTGTAATGACGTAACAATAACAGTCAGGTTACTGGGGACTCATGTGGTGCAATGGAAGAGACCTCTCTTTGATTCAGGAGATCCGGATTTGTCTCCCAAATTTCCTCCTCATACCGAGGCAGCACGAAACACACTTTAAAATGGGGGCAGTATTTTCATCAGCATTAAGAACAGTTGCTGTCTGTTGGAGAGACAGATTCATATTTCCTACAGCACAGAGACAGGTCCTTTGGTCCAAATCGATGGATGCCTACCAAATGTTCAACCAGACTAACTCCATTTCTTTGCACTTGGCCCATATCTTTCTAACCCTTACCAATCCAGTATATTTGTCCAAATTCCTTTTAAATCTTGCTTGTGTACCCGCCTTCACCACGTCGGATCACTGTTCATTCCATATGCGTACAAACCTCTCTTCAAAAGTTTGCACCTCAGGTTCCCTTTTACACTTTCTCCTCTAAACTCTAACTGATGCCGACCCTCCTTGATTCACGAACCCTGACAAAAAGACTGAAGGCATTAAAGG
>NW_025200374.1:5412-6504 GCF_004010195.1 Chiloscyllium plagiosum | reverse complement strand
CTGTGTGTATTCACAGGGAGGCGTTGGTGCGGGGACTGTGTGTATTCACGCGGAGGGGTCGGTGCGGGGACTGTGTGTATTGACGGGGAGGGGTCAGTGCGGGGACTGTGTGTATTCACGGGGAGAGGTCGCTGCGGGGACTGTGTGTATTGACGGGGAGGGGTCAGTGCGGGGACTGTGTGTATTCACGGGGAGAGGTCGCTGCGGGGACTGTGTGTATTCACGGGGAGGGGTCGGTGCGGAGACTGTCTGTATTCACGGGTAAGGGTCTGTGCGGCGAATGTGTGTATTCACAGGGAGGGGTCGCTGCGGGGACTGTGTGTATTCACAGGGAGTTGTCAGAGCGGGGACAGTGTGTATTCACGGGGAGGGGTCGGTGCGGGGACTGTGTGTATTCACGGGGAGGGGTCGGTGCGGAGACTGTCTGTATTCACGGGTAAGGGTCTGTGCGGCGAATGTGTGTATTCACAGGGAGGGGTCGCTGCGGGGACTGTGTGTACTCACCGAGAGTGGTCTGTGCGGGGACTGTGTGTATTCACGGGGAGGGGTCGCTGCCGGGAGTGTGTGTATTCACAGGGAGGGTTCTGTGCGGGGAATGTGTGTATTCACAGGGAGGGGTCGCTGCGGGGACTGTGTGTATTCACGGGGATGGATCGATGTGGGGACTGTGTGTATTCACAGGGAGGTTTCGCTGGGGGGACTGTGTGCATTCACGGGGAGGCGTCTGTGCGGGGACTGTGTGTATTCATGGGGAGGGGTCGGTGCGGAGACTGTGTGTATTCATGGTGAAGCATCTGTGCGGGATCTGTATGTATTCACGGGGAGGGGTCTTTGTGGGGAATGTGTGTATTCACAGGGAGGTTTCGGTGCGGGGACTGTGTGTATTCACGGGGAGGGGTCGACGTGGGGACTGTGTGTATTCACGAGGAGGGGTCTGTGCGGGGACTGTGTGTATTCACAGGGAGGTTTCGGTGCGGGGACTGTGTGTATTCACGGGGAGGGGTCGGTGCGGGGACTGTGTGTGTTCACGGGTAGGTTTCGGTGCGGGGACTGTGTGTATTCACGGGGAGGGGTCGGTGCGGAGACTGTGTG
>NW_025200374.1:4174-5174 GCF_004010195.1 Chiloscyllium plagiosum | reverse complement strand
TGCGGGGACTGTGTGTAATCACAGGGAGGGGTCGGTGCGTGTACTATGATTATACACGGCGAGGAGTCGGTTCGGGGACTGTGTTTATTCATGGGGAGAGGTCGCTGCGGGGACTGTGTGTATTCTCGTGGAGAGGTTGCTGCAGGGACTGTGTGTATTCACGGGGAGGGGCCGGTGCGGGTACTGTGTGTATTCACGGCGATAGGAGGGTACGGGGACTGTGTGTATTCACGGGGAGAGGTCGGTGCGGGGACTGAGTGTACTCACGGGGAGGGATCGGTGCGAGGACTGTGCGTATTCACGGGGATGGGTCGGTGTGGGGACTGTGTGTATTCACAGGGAGGTTTCGCTGGTGGGACTGTGTGCATTCACGGGGAGGCGTCTGTGCGGGGAATGTGTGTATTCACAGGGAGGGGTTGGTGCGGGGACTGTGTGTATTCACGGAGAGGGGTCGGTGCGGGGACTGTGTGTATTCACGGGGAGGCGTCTGTGCGGGGACTGTGCGTATTCACGGGGAGGGGTCGGTGCGAGGTCTGTGTGTACTCACGGAGAGGGGTCAGTGCAGTGACTGTGTGTATTCACGAGGAGGGGTCGGTGCAGGGACTGTGTGTATTCACTGCGAAGGGTCCGTGCGGGGACTGTGTGTACTTATGGGGAGGGGTTGGTGTGGGGAATGTTTGTATTCACAGGGAGGCGTCGGTGCGGGGACTGTGTGTATTCACGGTGAGGAGTCGTTGCGGGGACTGTGTGTATTCACGGGGACAGGTCGGTGCGGGGACTGAGTGTACTCACGGGGAGGGATCGATGCGAGGACTGTGCGTATTCACGGGGACGGTTCGTTGCGGGGTCTGTGTGTATTCACGGGGAGGCATCTGTGCGGGGACTGTGTGTATTCACGGGGAGGGGTCGGTGCGGAGACTGTGTGCCTTCAAGGGGAGGCGTCTGTGCGGGGACTGTGTGTATTCACGGGGAGGGGTCAGTGCGGAGACTGTGTGTACTC
>NW_025200374.1:1223-2968 GCF_004010195.1 Chiloscyllium plagiosum | reverse complement strand
ACTATGTTTAATCAGGGGGAAGGGTCGGTGGGGGGATTGTGTGTCTTCACTGCGATGGGTCGGTACGGGGACTGTGTGTATTTATGGGGAGAGGTCGGTGCGGGGACTGTGTGTATTCACAGGGAGCGGTCGCTGCAGGGATTGTGTGTGTTCACGGGGAGGGGTCGGTGCGGGGACTGTGAGTATGCACGGGGAGGGGTCGGTGCAGGGACTGTGTGTATTCACGGGGAGGGGTCTCTGCGAGGACTGTGTGTATTCACAGGGAGGGGTCGGTGTGGGGACTGTGTGTATTCACGGGGAGGGGTTGTTGCGGGGACTGTGTTTATTCGCGGGGAGGGATCGGTGCGGGGACTGTATGTATTCACGGTGAGGGTCTGTGCGGGGACTATGTTTAATCACGGGGAGGGGTCGGTGGGGGGGTTTTGTGTATTCACTGCGATGGGTCGGTACGGGGACTGTGTGTATTCATGGGGAGAGTCGGTGCAGGGACTGTGTGTATTCACAGGGAGGGGTCAGTGCGGGGACTGTGTGTTTTCACGGGGAGGGGTCGGTGCGGGGACTGTGTCTATTCACCAGGAGAGTTCAGTGCGGGGACTATGTGTATTCACGTGGAGAGGTCGCTGCGGGGACTGTGTGTACTCACGTAGAGGGGTCAGTGCAGTGACTGTGTGTATTCACAGCGAGGGGTCCGTGCGGGGACAGCGTGTACTCACGGGCAGGGGTCGTTGCGTGGACTGTGTTTATTCGCGGGGAGGGGTCGGTGCGGGGACTGTGTCTATTCACAGGGAGGGGTCAGTGCGGGGACTGTGAGTATTCACGGGTAGGGTTCGGTGCAGGGACTGTGTGTATTCACGGGGAGGGGTCGGTGCAGGGATTGTGTGTATTCACGGGGAGGGGTCGGTTCGGGGACTGTGTCTATTCACGGCGAGGGGTCAGTGCGGGGACTGTGTGTTTTCACGGGGAGAGGTCGCTGCGGGGACTGTGTGTATTCACAGGGAGGGGTCGGTGCAGGGACTGTGTGTATTCACGGGGAGGGGTCAGTGCGGGGACTATGTGGATTCACGGCGATGGGTCGGTACGGGAACTGTGTGTATTCATGGGGAGAGGTCGCTGCGGGGACTGTGTGTTTTCATGGGGAGGAGTAGGTTCGGGATCTGTGTGTATTCACGGGGAGGGGTCGGTGCGGGGACTGTGTGTATTCACAGGGAGGGGTCAGTGCGGGGACTGTGTGTATTCACGGGGAGGGGTCGGTGCGGGGACTGTGTGTATTCACGGGGAGGGGTCGGTGCGGAGACTGTGTGTATTCACGGGGAGGTTTCGCTGGTGGGACTGTGTGCATTCATGGGGAGGCGTCTGTGCGGGGAATGTGTGTATTCACAGGGAGGGGTTGGTGCGGGGACTGTGTGTATTCACGGAGAGGGGTCAGTGCAGTGACTGTGTGTATTCACGAGGAGGGGTCGGTGCGGGGACTGTGTGTATTCACTGCGAGGGGTCCGTTTGGGGACTGTGTGTACTTATGGGGAGGGGTTGGTGCGGGGAATGTTTGTATTCACAGGGAGGCATCGGTGCGGGGACTGTGTGTATTCACGGGGAGGGGTCGTTGCGGGGACTGTGTATTCGCGGGGAGGGGTCGGTGTGGGGCCTGTGTGTATTCATGGGGAAGGGTCGGTGCGGGGACTGTGTGTATTCACAGCGAGGGGTCGGTGCGGGGACTGTGTGTACTCACGGGGAGGGGTCGGTGCGGG
>NW_025200374.1:0-1196 GCF_004010195.1 Chiloscyllium plagiosum | reverse complement strand
GGGAAGGGTCGGTGCGGGGACTGTGTGTATTCACAGCGAGGGGTCGGTGCGGGGACTGTGTGTACTCACGGGGAGGGGTCGGTGCGGGCAATGTGTGTATTCATAGGTAGGGGTCGGTGCGGGGACTGTGTGTATTCACGGGGAGTGATTGGTGCAGGTGCTGTGTGTATTCGCGGGGAGGGATCGGTGCGGGGACTGTGTGTATTCACAGGGAGGGTTCAGTGCGGGGAATGAGTGTATTCATGGGGAGGGGTCGGTGCGGGGACTGTGTGTATTCACGGTGAGGTGTCTGTGCGGGGTCTGTATGTATTGACGGGGAGGGGTGTGTACGTGGACAGTGTGTATTCACGGGGAGGGGTCGGTGCGGGGAATGTCTGTATTCACAGGGAGGGGTCGGTGCGGGGTCTGTGTGTATTCACAGGGTGTGGTCGGTGCGGGGACAGTGTGTATTCACGGGGAGGGGTCGGTGCAGGGCTGTGTGTATTCACAGGAGGTTTCAGAGCGGGGACTGTGTGTATTCACGGGGATGGGATGGTGCGGGGACTGTGTGTATTCACGGGGAGGGGTCGGTGTGGGGACAGTGTGCATTCACGGGGAGGGGTCAGTGCGGGGACTGTGTGTATTCACGGGGAGGGGTCGGTGCGGGGACTGTGTGTATTCACGGGGAGGGGTCAGTGCGGGGAATGTGTGTATTCACTGGAAGGGGTTGGAGCGGGGACTGTGTGTATTCACGGGGAGGGTTCGGTGCGGGGACTGTGTTTACTCACGGGGACGGGTCGATGCGGGGACTGTGTGTATTCACGGGCACGGGTCTCTGCGGGGACTGGTGTGTATTCACGGTGAGGCATCTGTGCAGGGACTGTATGTATTCACGGGGAGGGGTCTCTGGGGGGACTGTGTGTATTCACGGGGAGGGGTCGCTGTGGGGACTGTGTGTATTCATGGGGAGGTGTCTGTGCGGGGAATGTGTGCATTCACGGGGAGTGATCGGTGCGGGGACAGTGTGTAATGACGGGGAGGGGTCGGTGCGGGGACTGTGTGCATTCACAGGGAGGTTTCGGTGCGGGGATTGTGTGTATTTACGGGGAGGGGTCGGTGCGGGGACTGTGTGTGTTCACGGGTAGGACACGGTTCAGGGACTGTGTGTGTTCACGGGGAAGCATCAATGCAGGAACTGTGTGTATTCACGGGGAGAG
>NW_025200373.1:5076-6503 GCF_004010195.1 Chiloscyllium plagiosum | reverse complement strand
TTGAAAATCTGGCCATTGCCATTCTGTCATCTTTTGACTTCTGTGTTTTTTGAGGCCATTAATCAAAATCACAATTTTAACTCATATTTTACACAACACATCTAATGGAGATCTCTCAAAGCACTTCACATGCAATAAATCACTTTGCCACGCAGTCAATGTACCCGAGATACGATAAGCTGAAAACTGCTCAATGAATGATTTTCCTGGGTAGATCTATCATAATATGTCAGCATCACATGTTTGAGAAACCCAGATCAGTGTTGCCAGGCAAATGGATGAAAGATGCCAAGCCTGGGGTGAGGAGAGTGGTAATGAAGTGGTGTGGAATTGAGTCGAAGGAACAGGGAGCCATGGGGGTGCTGCCCACACAGGATATATTTGCAAAGTTGCTGGGAAGGCATGCAATTGAACTGCACATTTCCTTTTAACACAAGAAGGCAGCCCTTGTGTCAATACTTGTTTGAATCCAATGGGAAGACAGTGAGTATTAGAAATTTTGTGCATTTGCCCTCTGTCCCCTTTGTGCAGATAACCACTAAGATGGATTGCTTATGTTTATGGGTGCTTAAATGCAGCAATCAGCTCTAAGAAAATGTATTAAAAACCCATGATTTTTAAACAATAGCTGCTGATAACTCCAGTTTTGGTGAATGCAGCTGTCTTCAGGTTTATATTTGAGCCAAACATTTAGGACTAATTTTATATTTCATTTTGACAGCAGGATACATCACCCATTCATGATTTGTGTATTGAAATTTGCATAACTATTAACTGTCATATTCCTTACGATCCAGTCTGAACTCATGAAAATACCACTTCAGACACAAGAACTGTCTTAGAATAATACCCTTTAGTCTTTTCTGTCGGAGAATGTCAGTCTACATCCATATTCCATACTTCACAGCTGTCCTGTAACCACCTTTTGACTAAATACATTCAATAAATGTTCTGTCTTCACTCATGCTGCTGATTTAAGACTACACATTTTCCAGGGCTATAACATTCCTCGATCACTCAGCTATAACTTGATTATTAGTGAGGATTTGGAGAAAATATTCGACTCCTTTAAAGAAGGAAAATCAACAATTTCCAGCTTCTAATTTCTTAGGAACTAAGTTTAACAGTTGTATTGATTTAAAAGTTAAAACATTTTATTACAGCTTGAATAATTTTCTGTCATGTCCCGGTTCGACAGATTATCTTTTCCAGCTGAGCTTAACTGTTTCTGCTTGTAAGAGAGAGAAGCCACTTGGCTTAAATTCATGTGTACCTCTGACATCTTCCAGATAAAAACAATGACTTGCAGATGCTGGAAACCAGATTCTGGATTAGTGGTGCTGGAAGAGCACAGCAGTTCAGGCAGCATCCGAGGAGCAGTAAAATTGACGTTTCGGGCAAAAGCCCTTCATCAAGAATAAAGGCAG
>NW_025200373.1:0-4371 GCF_004010195.1 Chiloscyllium plagiosum | reverse complement strand
TGGAAGGCTCCTTTAGGGCCTTGGATAGATGTGAGGGAGGAGGTGTGGGCACAGGTTTTACAGTTCCTGCGGTGGCAGGGGAAAGTGCCAGGATGGGAGGGTGGGTCGTAGGGGGGCGTGGACCTGACCAGGTAGTCACGGAGGGAACTGTCCTTGCAGAAGGCGGAAAGGGGTGGGGAGGGAAATATATCCCTGGTGGTGGGGTCTTTTTGGAGATGGCGGAAATGTCGGCAGATGATTTGGTTTATGCGGAGGTTCCTCCTCATGGACAACTAGGAATAGACAATAATTGTTGGCCAAGCCAGGAAAGCCCACAATCCATGAATGAATGAAAAAGAATTAGTGCACAGTTGTTGTCAGTAAATACCATTCACTTGACTTGAGATACGCTCACTCTGTATATGTGCACAAATTGATTTTTGCAAACTGTAAAATTATAGAATCAAAGAGTTGTACAGCATGCAAACAGACTCTTTGGTCCAATTCATCCATGCCGACCAGATATCCCAATCCAATCTGGTCCCACCTGCCAGCACCTGGCCTGTATCCCTCCAAACCCTTCCTATTCATATACCCATCCAGATGCCTTTTAAATGTTGCAATCCTATCCATGGCCCTCATGATTTTATAAACCTCTATAAGGTCACCCTTCAGCCTCCAATGCTCCACGGAAAACAGCCCTAGCTGATTCAACTTCTCCCTATAGCTCAAATCCTCCAACACTGGCAACATCCTTGTAAAACATTTCTGAACCCTTTCAAGTTTCACAATATTTTTCCAATATGAAGGAGACCCAGAATTGCATGCAATATTTCAACAGTGCCCTAACCAATGTCCTGTACAGCCATACTATGACCCCCCAACTTCTATACTCAATGCTCTGACCATTAAAGGAAAGCATACTAAATGTCTTCTTCACTATCATTTCTACCTGAGACTCCACTTTCAAGGAGCTATGAACCTGCACTCCAAGGTCTCTTTGTTCAGCAAAACTCCCTCGGACTTTGCCATTAAGTGTATAAGTCCTGCTAAGATTTGCTTTCCCAAAATCAGCATCTCGCATTTATCTAAATTAAACTCCATCTGCCTCTTCTCAGCCCATTGGCCAATCTGATAGGGATTCCGTTTTAATCTGAGGTAACCTTCTTCGCTGTCCACTACACCTACAATTTTGGTGTCATCTTCAAACTTACTAACTGTACCTCTTATGCTCACATCTGTACATAATGAAAGAATGCAGATATTCCTCCAACAAATATAATTTTCCAGGTCATTCTATTTTTATAGAAAAACAGTTGCTCATGTGTTCAGAATTACACTGAAAGTGAGCTAGTCTAGATGGAAAATTTCCCACAAGAGTTTTTGTTTCAGTGGAAACCACATGGAAAAAACTGGCAGCTTGGAGCAAGTGACATCCAACATTAATCGAACGAAGAAAGGCTGAACTGTTTAAGGAAAAGTACAAGGTTGTGAGGAGGAGACTGAAAGAAAAAAAAAAATCCATTCACTTAACACCTCTTCTGAACTCTCAGAAGAGACATTTTAATATATTGAGCCACAACAATTGGTAATTATTCACTATCGGTACACAGGAAGATCAATTTCGCAAGTACACAGCACATTTTAAGTTCCTGATTTGCCCACAGCAGCAGTTTTATTTGTGACTTCTGAATGAATTAGTTGATTTGGGATTTCTCCAAATCATGTCAAGTAATTTGAAGGGAACTTTTCAGGAACAGCTTTTGTAATATATTTTTTCTTGTTTTCACTGATGATAGCTCTCATTATTCTTCGGAATATTTCAGCTTGTTTCTCCTAAGCAATATGTAGACCACGTAACAATTACCCTCTCCCCATGCCCTCACTGCGCAGAAATCAAGATTGATTTTTTTTTGGATAAGTCAACAGTGCTTTCCCAAGAGTTTTCCAGCCTTTCATCGTTCCTTGCAATTTAAAGATCTTAACCACACCACCCCCAACAACTCCCGCAATCTAAGCTCAGAAACCCCACCTTCTGGAGCCCTAAAGAGAAACAGAAAATGCTGGAAAACACACAGCATCTTCTGTCGAGGGAGGAATGCAGGACAAACTTTAACACATGAAAGTGTGTGAGTTGTGGTCTGAACACATCCCCACTTCCAACTTGAGTCACAACAAACTGGAAGATCTCAATCTCTTTCCGGGATGTGAGTTGATCATGATGATTGCCTCTGACCTTACATCCTTTGTGGGTTTCACAGCAGCTTTGTAAGAGTTGGGAAACAAGCAGCAAAAGGAAGGTGAGGATAATTTCAAAGAGGAGGCAGTTGCTTCAGTGCTTCAACTCCATCCCGTGATTTATTCTCCTACATGCAAACACACTTGTGATCAGGAAGTAGGTGTTACCCTCCCTCTCGGGATCATTTGAAGATACATTCATTGACCTTGACCACTCATGCAAGGTCATTGAATCTGTTGTGGCATTGCTCCAGATTCTCAGAGCTATTTGATGTTGTAGCTTTCATAGTCTGAGGTATACTCTGACCTTTAGAGATAGATGACATCTCACCTCCTCTCCAAGTTTCTGCACTGAGGCCTCTTGTACAGCATCTGAGAACACTGGTCAGCACTCTCCTCCTCAGTGTTCTCATAGTCACTCTTACTACAATTCGGATACAGTTTACCAACCACTTCCATCACCACTGGGGAGGTGACTTTACAGTGATATTATTGATGGACTGTAAATACAGAGACCCAGATAATGTTCTGGGGATGTGGGTTTGAATCCCATCACAACAGATGGTGGAATTTGAAATCATAAAAATCTGTAATTAATAGTTCAACAATGACCAGAAACCATTGTTGATTGTTGGGGGTGAATCTCACCTGGTTCACTAATGTCCTTTAGGGAAGGAAATCTGTCATTTACCTGGTTAGGCCTGCATATAACTCCGGACCTACGGCATTGTTCTTGACTATCAAGTTCCCACTGGGCAATTAGGGATGGGCATTAAATGCCAATCCACCCAGTGAAGTCCTCATCCCATGAATGAAAGAAAAACACAGCTCGAACAAGAATTCACCTCTTTTTTAAGAGGAGCTGTACAAACCTCACAGGAACAAGGCATCTGCTGAGATATGTAGGCACTCACAATCGTATATTGCAAATGTTCAGGTGAGCAGATGTTATGACATTGGGTAAGCCCCTCTGCTAATTTAAGCCCAACAAACAGAGAAGCTCACCTCACACCGTAATCTGTTAAATTTTGAGAGATCCCAGAGGTAGCTATTTAAAGTAAAAATTAACAACTTTATTCCTTAAATCCAACAGAGAACATTAAAACAATAGCTATTTACAACTCCTTTCTCTTAAACCTATCTTTTACCTCCCACTCTACAGTACTTGTCTGATAAAACAAAAATCCCGATTAAGGTTTACAGAAAAAATAATCAAGTTTCAAAACCAGGTAGGTTTCTTAATTTTCCACTGTAGACTTTCCTCTGTATTTTCCTGGGTCGTCTTTTCTTCCGTCTTCTGCTGCACAACTTTTCTTATGGACAGGTACCTTTCAGAGAGCTGTTCGGCTGGCAATCTGTACTTGTTGCTGCTCTTTGCAGTTCTCCCCCTAACTATTCAAAATGTCCAGTTTTATACTCCAAAACATCAGATTATGTCATTAGTTTGACGTCATCCCAAACAGTAAAATTCAAATTCAATTGGATTTTGGTATCTGGGATATAATTTAAATTGATTGGCCAAATTTGAATTTGTTTTTGTTCCATGGCAATGCAACTCCAGCAATTTGTTTCAACAAATGCTACATTTTAAAATTGTTTAAGACACTCTGCACTTTCAGTCAGACCTTGCGAGCTTCCTCCCTCTCTTAAAGGTACAGTACACACCTACACTTTCATAACACAGATAATACATGGTTTGCATGTTGCTAGCATCAGGAACAATATGGAGGAATAAATTGCAAGCTGCCACTTTTTCATGGGTTATCCATTTTTGTCTCCACCCTGATTTCATTGGACTAAAGTTAAAAAAGAACTTGCCATTGCTCTTTATAGATTACTTGCAGATACATGGTCATTTTTCAAATTATTATGAGCATTACAAAGCACTGTTGCTGCAAATCTGCCAAATGTGACACTGTTAGAGACTATTTCGGAATCCAAAATAGCCAGGCAGGAGGCAGGATGAACACAGCTAGCCAGGCAGCATCAGGAGATGGAGAAGTCGACATTTCGGATGAAATCCTTCTTCAGGGTCCTGTAACCAAAATGTTGACTTCTCCACCTCCTGATGCTGCCTGGCTTTCCATGTTCTTCTAGCCTCCTGCCTGGCTATATGTGACACTGTAAACAGTTAGGATGAAAACGCACAATGAC
>NW_025200372.1:0-6503 GCF_004010195.1 Chiloscyllium plagiosum | reverse complement strand
AAATTTAAATCTCCCATCACCATTACCCTATTGTACCTACATTTTTCCATAATCTGTTAATCTATTTGTTCTTCTACCTCACGCTCACTGTTGGGAACCCTGACATACAGCCCCAACAGTGTGACTGCACCCTTCTTATTTCTCAGCTCCACCCATAATGCCTCACGACCCAAATATAAATTAAGCCCCTTACCTTCCTGGCAGCCCTCGCTTCACTCCACCTTCTCCCCTCGCTGCTCGGTCTGAATGTTCAGACGTGTGTTTTTTTTCTTATCCTTTAATTCGAAAAGCAGAGGAGTGACTAACTCATCAAGAAGAATCTTCGATTTCAATTGTGAGACCAAATTAAGGATGAATATGGGCGCATTATGATTCTTAAAGCTTTAATACATGGAGGTTCGTATGGGAATTTGAATGTAGGCTGCCCCCGGCACAATCCCTCAAATTTATAACGGATGCGCTTTCCAGGTTGATGGCCCTGGGGGCACGTCATACAGTAATAGGGGGAGACTTTAACCGACTTATTAACCCCGAAGTGTTCAGGATGCCTTAGGGACTTGCGGGTATGACCCTGCAATCCAGGCAGCTGGTGGACCTGAATAGGGCGCTGGGTTTGGTGTGTGTGTAGTTGTCTCCATCCTGAGGGTAGGGTCTTCACCTTTTTCTCTCAGCAGAGTAAGTGCTGTACGAGGATTGGCATTTATTTGCCCTGTTGACCTTTTTAAATTCGGTGCTGTCCTGCAGAATTGCGAAGATCGCCATTTCTGATCATGCAGCAGTGTACATGGAGGTTAAGGTCAGTGGTGATGGGACAGATTCACGGCAGTGGAGCATGGTTCCTTTCTTCCTGAAGGATAGCAAGTTTATTGAGTATTTTTGGGGAAAATTATAATTTTTTGGGACATTTATTTGGGTACGGCCAGTAATCCATCAGTGCTCTCAGAGACTGCCAAGACCTATGCGAGAGGTTTGATTATTTCTTACTCGGCCACCCAGAAGCGACAGAAGGCAGAGCAACAGTGTATGCTCGAGGCTTGCCTGAAGGCAGCTGAAACAGCATACCTTGCCAGACTGCCTGTAACCAAGTTGCAGCAGATTACAGCCCTCAGGGCTACTTTGAATGCTGGGCTCACCCAGACAGCAAAGAGGGAAATCTGCTTTGCGAAACAGAGATTATTTCAATATGGTGATAAACCGGGTAGATATCTAACATGTCTGGCCTGAAAGAAGAATGCCCTCTAATCTATCACATCCATTAGGGAGAGTGCCGGGACTCTTACTTGCGATACCAAAAATTACTTTTGAATGTACCCAATTAATTTTAATCATGCCCAGGATACCAGAAATCTCTGGAAGCTGTACTTTATTGTTTAACACCTGGAAACCAATCAAACTATCAGAATTTAATGTGTCATGGGGACTATAAAAACCTGGTATTTTGAAAATTAGTGGGAAAATTAGACAAAAAGTTCTATCCAATATACTTTTATCATGTAAAACCTATTTACAGTAAAATAAAGAAAGAAGGTGACCCAGGGAGATCAGCAGCTGGAAGACTGAAGACAGCGGGGAAGACAGAGAGTGTGCGGTTTTGAGATTAAGTTAATGTAAAGGTTAATGAGTGTGTTAATGGAACAACGTATTTTCAGAGTTGTAGTCAGATCGTAAGCAGTTGAGAAAAGGGTGTCTTGTACTTGTGAATAGTTTTTGTTTAGTGTTTCCTATTCGGGTTCATAAAATATATTGTTGTTTTTCTTTGAGAGTTCTGTGTCACTCATGTTTTAACAGATTACGAGGCAAGGTGAGATTTTTTTTAGGTGTTTGGATTTTATGAATATAGGTGTTCGACATCGATGTCCTAACAGTTTGGGGGCTTGTTATGCAGGATTTGGACAGATGTGAACAGATTAGCAACTTAAAGATAGAATCCTAAATGAAAATGGAGACCATAGCATGTTAGTGCAGAGGGGAAATGGGCCAAAGTTAACCAGAGTATGTTGGCGGTAACATACAGACAGGAAGTGTTATGGGTATCACATGAACTACCTGCAGGAGGTCACCTGGAAGATTAAGGCTAAGGTACAAAATTATTTGTACTGGCCTGGAATGCACAATGATGTTTTTTTTTGCTATATGTATCATACATGCTAAATAGTAGGTAATCCACAGGCAAGACTAAAATCAGAACCTTTTTTGCCAATTCTTGCATTTGAAGGACATTTCACGTGGGTTATGATTAGTTGCATAGGCCGTCTTTCTAAACTAAAAGTGAAAACAAATATTTGCTGACCATAATGGATGTGTCTGCCACATTACCAGAGACAATTCCATTGTGGAGTGTTAAAGCAAAAAGTGTGGTGGAGGGGATGGTAGCTTTCTTTACTCAGTACGGGCTACCCAGAGAGATTCCATCAGTCCAAGGGAGTCATTTTAATGCACGGCTTTTTAAGTAAATCATGGATAGCTTAGCGATACAGCACTTCAAATCACGTGCGTCCCATCCTGAATCCCAGTGAGCCTTGGAAAGATAGCATCAGACACTGAAGACCGTGTTAACAGCCGTATTGTCAGGATTGGCCAAATGATTGGGATGAAGGTGTCACATTAAATTGTTTGCCATTAGAGATGCCCAAACGAATGTACTTAGTTTACTCCCTTTGAGTTAATATTCGGACATGAAGTGAGAGGTATTTTGGAATTAATTAAAGAGAAGTTAACAGGACAGAAGTCGGAGATCACACACTTGGATTATGTATCTGAGGTGAGGGAGAGATTAAATAGAGTATGTCAGTTAGCTAAACAGCACCTGAAGAGGGCACAGTTTAGAATGAAGTAAGTGGCAGGTAAATACTATGACATTTGATGGTTCTTTTTTTCCATGGGGATGCTACCAGTGGTAGGGAATCCCTTCAAAGCCAGGCTTCCTGGCCCCTTCCAAATGGAGAAAAAGTACAATCAGGTAAACTATCTGGTACAAATGCTGGATATAAAACGAGGTAGAGGTATGCCATGTGAATACGTTGTAATCTTACTAATACTGAGATAAGGAACTGGGGAAACAGGTGTTAGTTACTGCCCCGCAGAGTGAGCAATCAAATCCAGATGTCATGGAGTTTGATGTGCCTCAAAATACTTTAAATAATAAGGAAGTCCTTCAGGAGTGGGAGAGGATAGCGAGGTGTCTGTTGCAAGAACAATGAACCCAGCTGATTGTTCATTGCAGGAATATGAGGACATTTGCAGAACCAAGATGGGAGGACTTACGCTTTTGTGTATGGGGTGGAAGTAGTGAATGTTGTTCTGATAAACAACACTCCTGCAGGCTTAATCCTCACAAATCCACCGAGGCCCAGAGGGAAGTGGACGTGTTGCTCAACGAATATATCATTGAACTGAGTCAGAGCGAGTGGAATACACTGGTTCTGTTAGTTCCCAAACCTAATTGGGCTCAGTGATTTTGTGTGGACTATCAGAAGGTCAACGCTGAAACAAAATCAGATTCCTATCCAATATCAAGATTCAAAGACTACATACGTAAAGTTTGACAAGCCACACACATCACAAATTTGGACTTACTGCATGGTTATTGGCAAGCAATTTTATCAGAGAAAGTGAAAGAAGTTTCTGCGTTTGTAACCTTAAATGGACTACATCAATTCAAAGTGATGCTCGTTGGAATTAATAATGCACCAGCCACATTCCAAAGACTCATGAACAGAGTTGTAGCCAGATTTAAAAAATGTGCAGTTTATCAGTGAGATGCAGTCAGTGTTAGCAAGTCATGAAAAGATCATATGTTACAGTTGGCAGAGCTCATTGAATGATTACAAGAAGGAAAACTGATAATAAATGAAAAAGAAAACAAAAGTTGCAAAGACAGAGGTGACGTTCTTGAGACATTACAGTGGACATGGAACATAAAGACGAAGACTTTGAGATATTTCCACAACTATCCTCGATGAAAGGGGAGCTTCGATTTTTGGGACTGAGTGGATTCCATTGGAGGTTTGTTGAAAACTTTAGCAGTGTTGTGGAACTGCTGATGGATTTACTAAAAAAATGTTGGTGTATTCCAGCAGGCATTTGAGAATTCAAAAGCAGCATTAACTACCGCACCAGTTTTCGATACACCAAATAGTTTGAAACCCTTCAAAATTGCGATTGCTGCTAGCGATATAGGGGTTGGAATGTATTGATGGAGGAACATAATAATGGAATGGAATGGCTAATTGGCTACCTGTCAAAAAAACCAAACATCCACTGGAAAGAAAATGCTCCTCTATTGAAAAAAGATTATTGAATTTGGTACTGGCCTGACAATACTTGTTTATTTATGTGACAAATGGATTGTCGGAAATGAATGCATAAAACTACAATCCTTTTGCATTTTTTGAACAATTTAAAGACTAAAATATGTGAATATTTCATTGGAGTCTGATGTTATCGACTTTTAACTGCCAAAATATACATGTTGTGGGCAGTACAATTGTGATAGCAGATGCGTTATCGTAGATTTAAAGGAAAAAGTGCAGATTCGATTTTACATATTGCAATATTACATATGTGTGCAGAATTAATATGAAAGGTATAAGTTAGATTAATTACTTTTGCATTTCGTAGTTTCCGGATTCAGAATTACAGGAAAAGAAATGAAGCCATCATTTCATTCTGATGTTTCATTTATTTTTCCTGAAAAGGGCGGGGGTGGGTCGGGGGGAGGGGGGGAGCGCGGCGGCATTATGCAGCTGAAAGCATGTCTGGTCACTTTAAGACAGATTTAAGACTGATTTTGCTGAATATAATGTACAGTCACAGCTGCCAGCCACAGCTGCCAGCAAATGTAACAATTGGTTGGTAAATGGATACCTGAGATTTGGTTGCTGTTTTGATAACAATTAGTTTAAATAATGCACAGGATACCAGAAGACAATGGAATTTGAATATCATTGTTTTGACTCGTGGAAATAATTAAATTATGAGAATTTAATGTGTCGTGAGGAGTATATGCACCTGGAATTTTGAACACTCAATGGAGAGTAACTGCTATTGAACAGCTGAGCAACTGCTGTAGAGCTTCTTCGAGTTGGAGTCAGATAGACATCAGTTAAGAAAAGGGGTATTGTATTTGTGAATAGTTGTTGTTAATGATGACTATTAAAGTTAAGAGACTAAATTGTTATTTTTCTTTAAATAGTGGCATGTCAGAGTTTTGTCACTCATATTTTAACAAATTACGCGGCAAAGTGAGCTTTTCTGGATGTTTGCTTTAATTAACAGAGGGGTTCGACATCCATGTCGCAAATGTCCATTCACGCTAACCCCATTTCCTTGCACTTGGTCCATATCCTTCGAGTCCTTTCCTATCCATATATTTGTCTGAATGCCTTTTAAATGTTGTTAATGTACTCCCCTCAAATGCATCTGCTAGAAGCTCTTTACATCTGCGTAACAGCCTCTGTGTAAAAACGTTGCCCCTCAGGTTCCCTTTTCTTCTTCCATCTAACCTTAAACTGATGCCCTCTCGTCCTTGATTCTTCAAACCTTGGAATAAGACTAAGCGCATTCACTATATCCATGCCCCTCATGTACTTATATACCTCTATTAGTTCCCCATTCAGTCTCCTCTGCTCTAAAGAACAAGTCCAAGAATGTCCAAAATCTCCCTTTAACTCAGACCATTGGGTTGTGGCAACATCCCTGTAAATTTCTTCTGCATTCTTTCTAGTTTAATAACATCCTTCCTCTAACAAAGGGACAAAAACTGAACACTATACTTCAAGTGCGGCCTCGCCAATGTCTTGTATATCGCAACATAGCTTCCCAACTTCTATACTCAATGCCCTGACTGATGAAGGCCAGTGTGCCAAAAGCCTTCTGTCTACCTGTGACTATTTTCAGAGAACCGTGAACCTGAACTGCAAAGTCTCTCTGTCCACTACCCCCGTTAAGGCCCTTCCATTCACCATGAAACATCTACCTTGATTTGACTTTCCAAAATGCAAGACCTCACACCTATCTATGTTAAACTCCATTTGCCAGTTCTTGGTCCACTTCTCCAGTTGATCAAGGTCTTTCTGTATTTTTTGTTAACCTGTCCACCTTACTGAATATTTTAGTGTCATCTGCAAACTTAATCATCATGCTTGTTACATTCTCATTCCAATCATTCATAAGAGATAACAAACAGTAACGGGCTCAGCACTAACCCCTGAGATTCTCCACTAGTTCACTAATATCCTTCAGATTAGGAAAATTGCATCCTTACCTGGTCTGGCCTCCATGTGACTCCAGACTCGCAACAATGTGCTTTACTCTTATCTGCCCTGTGGGCAATTAAGATGGGCAATACATGCTGCATATCCAGCAATGCCGTCATCCAGAGAATGAATAAAGAAGTTACACGCCTCCAATCCTACAAGTATCCTTCCACTATTAACCTCTCCTTCCTAACATCAAGCCAATTGAGTACGCAATTTGCATGGTCCCCCTGCATTCAATGTGAT
>NW_025200371.1:0-6501 GCF_004010195.1 Chiloscyllium plagiosum | reverse complement strand
CCTGGGAACCAATCACATAGTCATTGGCAGCAAGACGGTCTTTGTCATTGATTACTGGTCTTTAGATCAAAACCAATCAGATACTTGTTTCTGGCTGAATCTCCATTTGTACATGGGCATGTCTCCAGTTCGTCCGCACCTTCTTCTGCTGCTGTCTGACTCAGCAGCTGTGTAAACAATACTTACAATGAGTGTCAGGTTACTTGCTTTCAAAAGTGTGCAGTATCCCTTAAACAATCCTTGGTTTTCAACAATTCTGATGCGTTTCAATCCACAATTAAAAATACACTAGGATAAAAAGGCACAAATTTAAAAAAAAAATTTTAAAAACAATTTTGGAGAATAATAATGCCAAGTTTCTGAGCTGGTAAGTTCCATGACGTTCCTTGAATTTGATCTGAGATACAATGCAATCTCAGTGACACAGGTTCAGTTCTTATTCACTCCTAATGAGTCTTCACCACAGCTGCATAGGTTACATCCGCTAGAAAGAGACAGAAATCAGAGCTGATGATAATTATATTTTCAGTTTGAGGGTAAATACAGGAAAGGGGCACATTTACCCAAATATCAGTCCCATCACTATCAGAGTAGTTACAGGAAAGGGAAATATTTACTCCAGCAATTGTACATTTTCCCCCTCATTATCTTTATGACGCTTATAAACACATTGGGAGAGACAAGTTTTTTGAGAGACAGTCAAGTGTCATCCAATGGGATAGTGGAAAGACTGATTGCTTTCTGATTGGTGGAGTAAAGCAACACCCTAATGAAGACAAATAGATCGACGGGCCAATGACAACAGCATTGTGATGAGGGAATGGGGCTTTAAGGTCATGTGATTAAATCTCCATAATGGCGCCACCCAAAGTTGGGGTCTCAAATAACAAGGAAATGGATCACCCAGGCCCAACTAGCACTGTCCCACACACCGGAGAATGGGCTTCAGGGATTGGGAAATGAGAAAGGATTAGGATTAGGATTCTGAAAGGACAAAACTGACTCACTCTCTTCTGAATCAGCAACCCGGAGAGTCTTACCACCTTGAACTGAAAGAGAATAGTCTGTTAGTGAGGAGGACGTATTTTAAATATTTAGAAACATCACTATGTGGAAAAAAAGTATGTAGCTGGTTACCTTTTCTATTGCTGTCAAACACGATGCTGGCATAGGTACAGGAATCAGGCTGAGCTGTAATACAAACAGTATCCACTCTGAAACTGCCTTACTGCATCAGCTTTCTGACTCTAGAATCAAAGAATCGTACAGAATCCTGGATTCACATCATAGCTTTACCATTGGAAAATGTTCGATGAACTGCATGAGAATCAGACATCAAACCCTATTCAGAGTTATTTGGACAGGTGGTGCTCCAACACGCATGTCTTATGGAGCGACTTAAGAGGGGGAAAGAGAGTTGGAGAGGTTTGGACAGGGATTCTCACAGTCTTGGAGATTGAAAATTAGACCCCAGTGATGTTACTATTACTGTCCGGTGAAACCACCACCACACATCTCTCTCTAATGAGTGTAGATTAGAGTGGTGCTGGAAAAGCACAGCAGGTCAGGCAACATCTGAGGAACAGGAAAATCGACATTTCGGGCAAAAGCCCTTCATCACTCTAATCTAGACTCTGATCTCCAGGATCGGCAGTCCTCACGTTTGCCGAGCTTTTCCTCTCAAATGAGAGAACAGCCCAATGCCCTCTGGGACTATGGTGAGTTTACATTTACAGGAAGGGATATGGAGGAGCCAGATGTGGAAATATTGTGAGTATATGAGGATGACAGACCCAATGCCGTGGAAGAATTTGAACCTGAGAAGGATAATCTTTAATTTTATTTCTTTATCAATTCATGAGCCATTCTGGGCACCACAGCTTGGGAAGGATATTCTGACCTGAGAAAGAGAGTGGTGCAGAATGATGACATCAGGTCTCACAGAGTTAAAGTACAAGGTGTGGGATCACAAATTATGTTTGTATCCTGTTGCACTGGAAGAGTTGGGATGAAGTTGATTGAAGTTCTCAAGAAAAGAAGAGCATAAACGATCTTTCCACATTCTCCAAGTCGGGAAGTCTCAGATGCCTTCCCATGGGGGTTCCTGATTCCATGATTCCCAACCCTATCCCAGGGTTTCCAATTTTCCCACAGTCCCATAGTTCAGGTTACAAACCCTGCACCCAGCACTCTGAGCCAATCCCCTCCATTGCAGAGGGAAACACTTCCTGCTCCTCCACAATGTACATCCAGTCGGTCCATGATTTTAAAGAATCACCCTTCACAGTGTCTCAGAGATATTGTGGATCACAGTTTACATGAGGGAACTTATTGGGATTTAAATTCAAAGTGTGCCCCTTGCTAAGGCATACGTTTTATGCTACCCCTTCCATAACCCACTTACCATCCCCTCACCATGCTAAAATGTGGCACATTGATGCCCATTGCCAGGTATTCCAAGTGAGTAATACTTTCCTGGAGGTATTTTCCAAACACAATGATTAGAGATATTATTACACACCTCTGGATCAAGTGGGACTTCACGGAGGCCTCCTGGCTTTGAAGGAGGGACATTACCACTGTACCACAAGACCCCTAATGGTCTTAATCATAGAGTCATAGAGATGTAGAGCACAGTAAAAGGCCCTTTGGCCCATTGAGTCCATGCTGGTCAAAACCAACCATCTATCCATTCCAATTCTATTAGCAAGCAGTTGCCCCAATGCCTTATACATCGACATTACAAGTGCACACCTAAACAGGTCTTAAACATTATGAGGGTTTCATGTCTGTGTCACCCTTAAAAGCAATGACTTCCAGATACCCACCATCCTCCGAGTGAAAAGGTTTCCCTCACATCTCTCCAAAAAAACTCTAACATTCATCAAATATCCTGAGACATCACCTTCCCAACCCACTACCACCTCCAGCTAAACGTTCAGTGGCAGCAGATAAATGGGAACACCACCACCTGCAAATTCCCCTCCAAGGCACTCACCATCCTGGCTTGGAAATATATCATCATTCCTTCACTCTTGTTCGGTCAAAATCCTGGAATTCACTCCCTAAAGGCATTATGGGTCTCCCTCCAGCACATGGACTGTAACGGTTTAAGAAGGCAGCTCATCGCCATCTTCTCAAGAGATCAACAAGGAATGGGCAATGAATGCTGGCCAGCCAGTGACATGCATGTTTCATGAATGAATAAAAAGTGACTCCCTGCCGCTTAACTTAAATTAATGCCCCATGGTCACTGATCACTCCATCATGGGGAAACCATTTTCAATTCAACCGTATTTATGGTGGGCGGCACGGTGGCACAGTGGTTAGCACTGCTGCCTCGCAGCGCCAGAGACCCGGGTTCAATTCCCGCCTCAGGCGACTGACTGTGTGGAGTTTGCACATTCTCCCCGTGTCTGCGTGGGTTTCCTCCGGGTGCTCCGGTTTCCTCCCACAGTCCAAAGATGTGCAGGTCAGGTGAATTGGCCATGTTAAATTGTCCGTAGTGTTAGGTAAGGGGTAAATGTAGGGGTATGGGTGGGTTGCGCTTTGGCGGGTCGGTGTGGACTTGTTGGGCCGAAGGGCCTGTTTCCACACTGTAAAGTAATCTAAAGTAATCTAATCTAATCAAATCTTATGTCCCTCATAATTTTATGCATCTCCATCATGTCTCCTCTCAATCTCCTCCTCCCTGGAGAAAACAATCTATCCAAATTTTCTTCAGAATTGAAACTCTCCAGCCCAGGTAACATCCTGGCAACTCTGCTCTGTATCCTCTCCAGATCCCTCCCATAATATGGATTCCTGAACTTCACACAATTCTTTAGTTGTGACCTAACCAATTTTTCATACAGTTCCAGCATAACCTCACTGCTCTGAATTAAGCTCTATGCTTCAACTAATAAAGGGAAGTATCCCATAGGGTTTTTTATCCACATTATCCACCTGTCCCGATACATAAAGGGGACTGGTGTACATGCAGGACACCTTTAAGCTAGGACAAATGTTCGGCACAACATCGTGGGCCGAAGGACCTGTTCTGTGCTGTATTGTTCTATGTTCTATGTTCTATGCACACCAAGGTCGCTCTGATTCTTGGTATATCCCAGGGTCCTATTGCTCATTAAGTCTCCCCTTGCCTTTTCTGTCCTGCCCAAGTGTATCACCTCACGCTTATCCAGGTTGAATACTGTTTGCTACTGGTCAGTCTATCTGACCAGCCTGTATAGATCCTCTTGTTGTCTAAGGCTATCCTCCTCAATACTTACTACCCCAACTATTTGTTTATCATCTGGGACCATATTGATCAACCCTCCTTCATTCAAGTCTAAATCATTTACGAAAAACCGCAAATAGCAAGGGCCCCAACAGTGACCCCTGTGGGATCCCACTGGACACACACTTCCAGTCACAAAAATGCCCCTCAACCATCACCCTCTGTTTCCTGCCAGTCAGCAAATTGTTCATCCAATTTACCAAATTTCCTTGGATCCCATGGGCTCTCACCTTTGCTGTCGTTCTCCCATGTGGAACCTGGTCAAAAGTCTTGCCGAAGTCCAAGAAGACACAAGAACATAAGAAATAGGATCAGGAGAGGGCTATCTGACCCCTCGAGGAGAATGTGAGGACTGCGGATGCTGGAGATTAGAGTCGAAGAGTGTGGAGCTGGAAAAGCACAGCCGTCAGGCAGCATCTGAGATGCAGGAGAGTCGTCATTTTGGGAAGAAGCCTTCCATCAGGAAGAAAGATCCTTCCTGATGAATGGCTTATACTCGAAATGTCAATTCTCCTGCACCACAGATGCTACCTATCTGGCCCCTCAAGCCTGCTCCATTATTCAATAAGATCTCTTTTAAAATCTATCTCCCTTTGCATTAAAAAGATGGCATCAAATTCATTCCCCGCATCTACACATCTGGTCACCTCTTCAAAAAAATTCAGGGAAGTTGTTAAGATATAACTTCCTGAACAAATCCATGTTCGTGATTGATCCCTGTTCCTCCAAATGCAGATCCATTCTGTCCCTCAGAATTACTTCGAACAGTTTCCACACCACTGAGTATCGACTGAGAGAAAGTGAGGACTGCACATGCTGGAGAGTCAGAGTCGAACAGTGTGGCACTGGAAAAGCACAGCAGGTCAGGCAGCATCTGAGGAGCAGGAGGGTCAACGTTTTAGACATAAGTCCTTCATCAGCCTGACCTGTCACACATTTTGACACAGAGTTTAGACTGACTAGCCTGAAGTTTCCTGGTTTATCCCTTGTTCCCATCTTGAGGTACCACACTGGCTGTCCTCCTGTCCTCCAGCACCTCTCCTGCAGCCGGAGAGGAGTGGAAAATTATTTCCAAAGCCCCTGCTATTTTCTCCCCTGCCTCACTCAACAACCTGAGATACATTTCATCTTGCCCTGGAGATTTATCTCCTTTTTGCTGCCCATACCACTCAGCAGTTCCTCTCTATGTTAATTTCTTTAAACTTGTCACAGATTATCTCCCTGATTTCTACACCAAAATCATCCCTCTCACGCCTGAACACCAACATAAGGTTGTCAATTACAGCCTGACGTACATCCTCTGGGTTCAAGTTTCAATTACAACCATGGTCTTTGTTGTCTTTTTACCATGAATATTCCTGAAATATTTTGGATGCTTCTTTTTATTACCTGTCAGTATACTTTCATATTTCCTTTTAGCACTCCGAATCTCCACTTTAATTTCAAACTTACACATTTTATAATCCTCCAGAAATCGCTACTGTTTTGAATTCTCAGTATCTGCCATAAGCCTCCCTTTTCCCTTCATCCAATGCTGTGTATTCCTCAGTGTTCAAGGTTCACTGGATTTGTTGGTCCCACCCTTTAGCCCTGTACTCTCCTTATTTCCTTCTTCAATGCATCCCATTGCATACCTGGTCTGGTCTACATGTGACTCCAGTCCCACAAAAGGACACCGGTGTAAGGTTCAGTAATTGTTGAAGAATGGGAGGGGCTGTCAGTGAGCAGATTTATACAGGGCTACAAGGTGCCACATGCTCAAAGAGGAAGCCAATGTCATCAGGAAGTGATGGAAAGCAGGAGCCAGTCTCAAAGATTGCACTGCAGCAAGTCTGCATTTAGAAACATTGTACAGGATGATTTTCCATTTATTTTGGTAAATGGAGGGTACAGAAACAGATATTTTAATATAAAGAAACAGAGTTTTGCCTCCTCTGACTCATCGAGGTAAGGAAGCAAATTGTTGGGAGCTTGTACAGAATCTTTGGATTCTGTTTCGTCACAGGACAGGTCCCAGAGCACTGGAGAAGAGCCAACATTGTCCCTTTGTTTGAGGGCAGCAGGGATAATACAGGAACTTACAGGCTGGTGAGCCTTACATCCGTGGTACGGAAAATATTGGAGAAGATCCTGAATGACTGGCTATACTCAATTTGAAAAAATATCTTCTTATTAACATGAGGCAACATGGTTTTGTGCAGGAAGGTCATGTCACAGAAACTTGA
>NW_025200370.1:5817-6499 GCF_004010195.1 Chiloscyllium plagiosum | reverse complement strand
CTTGGCATTTTTCTAAGCTGCTTCTGTTCATCTAATAGCTAGATGAAGTTGGGGTTGAAAGTGATAGTCGGAGAGCAGGATGGACCAGCTTGATAGGAAGGAAGGTGGACACATAGGATCATTCAAAAGGGAAGTGCTGACTTGGAAGGTTGGAGTGAGATGCGGTGGGATTAGGAGAAATGGGGAAATGGTGAAATCCACTATGATTCCCTGTGGTTGGAGGGTCCCAAGGCAGAAGAGGAGGCTTTCTTCCTCCAGGCTTCTGGTGGCTCGGAATTTGTGATGGAGCAGGCCGAGGTCCCTCATGTCCTTGGAAGAGTGGGAAGGGGATTTAAAGTGCTGAGCCACAAGGCGATGGAATTGTTCAATGTGGCTGGCCTAGAGGTGTTCTCTGAAATGATCTACAAGTTAACCTCCTGCCTCGCCAATGTAGAGAAGACCACATTGGGTTTAATGGATGCAGTAGATGAGGCGTTCTGTCTCCCTTCATCACCTATATTTTCAACCCCACCTTCATCTACCTATCGCAATCCCTGCTAACCTCCCCCCTGTCGCACCCCCTTCTCATTTATCCCCCAGCCCCCTTAGCCCATCAGCTTCATTCCTGATGAAGGGCTTATGCCCGAAATATCGATTTAGCTGCTCTTAGTATGCTGCCTGACTGTGATTTTCCAGCACCACA
>NW_025200370.1:0-1889 GCF_004010195.1 Chiloscyllium plagiosum | reverse complement strand
TTATCCAAGATATATTCATTTCTTTCTACGTGGAGACCCGATGACGATGGGAATGGCTGACTGCTTCTGAATGAAGAGGCCGTGACTGCTGCCAGGACAGGGGGTATTCACCAACATGATGTACTGTGCATGGACACACTGTAACATTAATAGAGAAAGAGAGAGAGCTCATTCAGTTCCTGTACCTCTCCCCATTGACATGGATACCCTGCAGATGCCATTTACACCATCGGGAATCGCACTACACTGAATACACCCGGCAGCCCCCTGCTGAGTGAGAAACAGTGCTTCTCATCCATCATATATATCCTCCATCATCGAATGGTTAACATTGATGTTGAGATACTGGGAAATGATGGGTATGTCACCTAGTCCTGCCTGGAAAGTTTTGGATCATAGATGCTGAATGAAACAGTGACCCTCACAGCCACTGGCAGAACCATCCTCCCCCTGGTGTGAAGCTGCAGGTCGTGTTGAAGAAGGTGACACCATTCTATGATCAGCTCCTTGTTCAGTCAGGGCCCCTCACACTCTGCTCCTGGGTCAAGTGGAGCTTGGGAAGCTGGTCCTGGGAAACCCGGGGTTGATAGAGCAGATCCCTTCCCCCACACACACTCACAGCGTGGTTTCAGAGCTTCCCCTCTCTGCAGCTTCTGCTCCATTTGTTGTTCATGTTGCAGGCTCAGATGTTGTAACTACAGTCCCCATGCTCCATCCAGAGTTGGGTCGCCAAATCCTCAGGTCTCCCTGAATGTCTGAGGCAGCTCACAGCACATCCTCCAGCAAACCATCCCCAGCCCCTCCACTAAATTTTAAATTACAGGAGCCAGTCAGAAACCCCTCGGTACAAGTGTTGTGGACCAGACCAGATCCCCGCAAAATATTGAAAGAAGGCCGCTTAGACTCAAACCTTTCCTTATTTTGAATAAAGATGGGAAGTGTGCCTTACAGATATGTTGTGACTGGTCAAACCACTCGACATTAAGGAAAATATAATCTATTCAAATGCTTTAGTTAAAATACAATCAAAGAAAAGAACATTTCGGGATGGCTTATATGTTGGAACACTTACACAAACAATAGATACCGTACCTTCTTGGTTTACAACGCTTGGCAAAAAGATAGATTCAAATACTGATCCTTACAGCAGTTTTCCAATCCAGGAGGAAACAACATCAACAGAGATCTCAGAGAGAAAAGCAGCTGGGGATCGTGTATTAAAATTTCGAACCTTTTTGGGATCCCCAGCAGCTTCTGAATGCTGCAGCAAAAAACAAAATGAGAAACCCTGGTTTGGGAGAGCTGGCCACTGCGCTTCCATCGTTGCCACCGTTTTAATGAAACCTAAAATATCAGTTATTTACTTAAGCTGTTTTCAGACAGAAGTTCTGCACCTCTGCCTATAAAACCTTTCTTCAAAAAAAAACAAGAGAAAATAACCTTTTTACAGTGATAGAATTCTCACAACTCCATCTTTAATACAATAATCGCTGTTTTCAGACAGAAGTTCTGCACCTCTGCCTATAAAACCTTTCTTCAAAAGAAAAACAAGAGAAAATAACCTTTTTACAGTGATAGAATTCTCACAACTCCATCTTTAATACAATAATCGATCAATATACAACGGTGGATTCATTTTAGATTTCCTAATCTTCCTCTATTAGTGGACTGAAATGCATATACATTACATTGACTGTGAGTATAAAAATGTTCACAACTAGTTTCGATTTCAGGCATTTTATTCCTGCCAAGTCTCCACAACATGTCAAAACGTTGGGTTTCTCGCCCTGTCACCTGATTAATTTCAAACTGAATGGCAGCAATAATAAGCTCAATCGAAACAGACTGGTATTTTTCTCCCTAGAATTCTGCAAAAACTTTAGCGGGTC
>NW_025200369.1:4237-6499 GCF_004010195.1 Chiloscyllium plagiosum | reverse complement strand
AACAACTCCAGGCAGTGTATTACAAACTGTAACATCTCCAGGTGGTGCATTCCAAACCGTAACACCTCCAGACAGTGTATTACACATTGTAGCCACTCCAGGCCGTGTATTACACACTGTAACACCACCAGGCGGTGTATTACACACTGTAACACCTCCAAGCAGTGTATTACACACCATAACTCCCGCAGGCAGTGTATTACACACTGTTACACCTCCAGGCAGTGTATTACACACTGTAACAACTCCAGGCGGTGTATTACACATTGTAACACCTCCAGGTGCTGTATTACACACTGTAACACCTCCAAGCAGTGTATTACACACTATAACTCCTGCAGGCAGTGTATTCCACACTGTAACACCATAGGCACTGTATTACACACTGTAACACCACCAGGCGGTGTATTACACACTGTAACACCTCCAAGCAGTGTATTACACACCATAACTCCCGCAGGCAGTGTATTACACACTGTAACACCACCAGGCGGTGTATTACAGACCATAACTCCCGCAGGCAGTGTATTACACACTGTAACACCTCCAGGCGGTGTATTACACATTGTAACACCTCCAGGCGCTGTATTACACACTGTAACACCTCCAAGCAGTGTATTACACACTATAACTCATGCAGGCAGTGTATTACACACTGTAACGCCTGCAGACGGAGTATTACACACTGTAACACCACCAGGTAGTGTATTACACACTGTAACACATCCAGACAGCGTTTCATACAGTGTAACACAATGAGGCAGTGTGTTACACACTGTAACACCTGCAGGCGGTGTATTACACACGGTAACACATGCAGGCAGTTTATTACAGACTGTAACACCACCAGGCAGTGTATTACACACTGTAACACCACCAGGTAGTGTATTACACACTGTAACACATCCAGACAGCGTTTCACACAGTGTAACACAATGGGGCAGTGTATTACACACTGTAACACCTCCAGGCGGTGTATTACACACGGTAACACCTGCAGGCAGTTTATTACAGACTGTAACACCACCAGGCAGTGTATTACACACTGTAACACCACGAGGCAGTGTATTACACACTATACCACCTCCAGGCATTGTATTACACATGGTAACTTCTGCAGATGGTGTATTACACACTGTAACACCACCAGGCAGTGTATTACACACTGTAAAACCACCAGGCAGTGTGCTACACACTGCAACAACTCCAGGCAGTGTATTACACACTGTAACTCCTGCAGGCAGTGTATTACACACTGTAACACCACCAGGCTGTATATTACACACTGTAACACCTCCAGGCGGTGTATTACACACTGTAACACCTCCAGGTGGTGTATTACACACTGTAACACCGCCAGGCAGTGTATTACACACTGTTACCCCTCCAGGCAGTGTATTACACACTGTAACAGCGCCAGGCATTGTATTACACACTGTAACACCGCCATGCAGTGTATGACACACTGTTACCCCTCCAGGCAGTGTATTACACAATGTAACACCTCCAGGCAGTGTATTACACACTGTTACCCCTCCAGGCAGTGTATTACACACTGTAACACCTCCAGGCAGTGTATTACACACTGTTACCCCTCCAGGCAGTGTATTACACACTGTAACACCACCAGGTAATGTATTAAACACTGTAACACATCCAGGCAATGTATCACACAGTGTAACACAATGAGGCAGTGTATTACACACTGTTACCCCTCCAGGCAGTGTAGTACACACTGTAACAGCGTATTACACACCATAACTCCTGCAGGAAGTGTATTACACACTGTAACAACACCAGGCAGTGTATTACACACTGTAACACCTCCAGGCAGTGCATCACACACGGTAACGCAATGAACCAGTGTAGTACACACTGTAACACCACCAGGCAGCGTAATACACACTGTAACACCTGTAGGCAGTGTATGACACACTGTAACACCTCCAGGCAGTGTATTACACACTGTAACACCTCCAGGCAGTTTATTACACACGGTAACTCCTGCAGATGGTGTATTACACACTGTAACGCCACCAGGCAGTGTATTACACACTGTAACACCTCCAGGTGGTGTATTACACACTGTAAAACCTCGAGGCAGTATATTACACACTGTAACCCCTGCAGATGGTGTATTACACACTGTAACACCACCAGGTAATGTATTAAACACTGTAACACATCCAGGCAGCGTATCACACAGTGTAACACAATGAGGCAGTGTATTACACACTGTAACACCTCTAGGTGGTGTAATAC
>NW_025200369.1:0-2628 GCF_004010195.1 Chiloscyllium plagiosum | reverse complement strand
CAGTGTATTACACACTGTAACACCACCAGGTGGTGTATTACAAACTGTACCACCTCCAGGCAGTGAATTACACACTGTAACCCCTCCAGGGAGTGTGTAACACACTGTAACACCTCCAGGCAGTACATTACACTCTGTACCACCTCCAGGTGGGGTATTACACACTGCAACAACACTCGTCAGTGTATTACACACTGTAACACCTCCAGGCACTGTATTACATACTGTAACACCTGCAGGCAGTGTATTACAGACTGTAACACCACCAGGCAGTGTATTACACAGTGTAACACCACCAGGCAGTGTATTACACACTGTAACATCTCCAGGTGGTGTATTACACACTATAAAACCTCCAGGCAGTATATTACACACTGTAACTCCTGCAGACAGTGTATTACACACTGTAACAACACCAGGTAATGTATTACACACTGTAACACCTCCAGGTGGTGTATTACACACTGTAACTCCTCCAAGCAGTATATTACACACTGTAGCTCCTGCAGGCAATGTATTACACACTGTAACACCACCAGGCGGTGTACTACACACTGTAACACCTCCAGGCGGTGTATTACACACTATAAAACCTCCAGGCAGTATATTACACACTGTATCTCCTGCAGACAGTTTATTACACACTGTAACACCACCAGGTAATGTATTACACACTGTAACACATCCAGGCAATGTATCACACAGTGTAACACAATGAGGCAGTGTATTACACACGGTAACACCTCCAGGTGGTGTAATACACACTATAACACCTCCAAGCAGTGTATTACACGCTGTAACTCCTGCAGGCAGTGTATTACACACTGTGACACCACCAGGCACTGTATTACACACTGTAAAACCTCCATGCGGTGTATGACATACTGTAACACCTCCAGGCAGTGATTTACACACTGTATTACACACTGTATTACATACTGTAACACCACCAGGCAGTGTATTACACACTGCAACAACTCCAGGCAATGTATTACACACTGTAACATCTCCAGACGGTGCATTCCACACTGTAACACATCCAGGCAGTGTATTACACACTGTAACAATTCTGGGTGGTGTGTTACATCCTGTAACAATTCTGGGTGGTGTATTACACACTGTAACACCTCCAGGCAAAGTATTACAAACTGTGACCACTCCAGGCAGTGTTTTACGCACTGTACCACCGATAGGTGGTTTATTATAAACTGTACCACCTCCAGGCAGTGAAATACACACTGTAACCCCTCCAGGCAGTGTATTACACACTGTAACACCTCCAGGCACTGTATTACATACTGTAAAACTTGCAGGCAGTGTATTACAGACTGTAACACCACCAGGCGGTGTATTACACACTGTAACACCTCCAAGCAGTGTATTACACACTGTAACTCCTGCAGGCAGTGTATTACACACTGTAACACCACCAGGCCGTGTATTACACACTGTAACACCTGCCGGCGGTGTACTACACACGGTAACAACTCCAGGCAGTGTGTTACAGACTGTAACACCTCAAGGCAGTGCATCCCACACGATAACACCACCAGGCAGTGTAGTACGCACTGTAACACAATGAGGCAGTGTAATACACACTGTAACACAATGACGCAGTGTATTACACACTGTAACACCTCTAGGCAGTGTATTACAAACTGTAACTCCTGCAGATGGTGTATTACACACTGTAACACCACCGGGCAGTGTATTACATACTGTAACACCACCAGGCAAGGTGTTACACACTGTAACCCCTCCAGGCACTGTATTACACACTGTAACACCGCCAGGTGGTGTATTACAAACTGTACCACCTCCAGGCAGTGTATTACACACTGCAACAACTCCAGGCAGTGTATTACACACTGTAACACCACCAGGCAAGGTGTTACACACTGTAACCCCTCCAGGCACTGTATTACACACTGTAACACCGCCAGGTGGTGTATTACAAACTGTACCACCTCCAGGCAGTGAGTTACACACAGTAACCCCTCCAGGCAATGTCTTACACACTGTAACACCTCCAGGCAGTATATTACACTCTGTAACACCTCCAGGTGGGGTATTACACACTGCAACAACACTCGTCAGTGTATTACACACTGTAACACCTCCAGGCACTGTATTACATACTGTAACACCTGCAGGCAGTGTATTACAGACTGTAACACCACCAGGCGGTGTATTACAGACTGTAACACCACCAGGCAGTGTATTACACACTGTAACACCTCCAGGTTTTGTATTACACACGGTAAAACCTCCAGCAGTATATTACACACTGTAACTTCTGCAGACGGTGTATTACACACTGTAACACCACCAGGTAATGTATTATACACTGTAACACCACCAGGCGGTGTATTACGCACTGTAACACCTCCAAGCAGTGTATTACACACTGTAACTCCTGCTGGCAGTGTATTACACACTGTAACACCTCCAAGCAGTATATTACACACTGTAGCTCCTGCAGACAGTGTATTGCACACTGTAACACCACCAGGCGGTGTATTACACACTGTAACACCTCCAGGCGGTGTATTACACACTGTAACAACTCCAAGCAGTGAATTACACACTGTAACTCCTGCAGGCAGTGTATTACACACTGTAACACCA
>NW_025200368.1:0-6499 GCF_004010195.1 Chiloscyllium plagiosum | reverse complement strand
TATAGAGAACAGCAGTCCCTGTGTATAATATAGTGAACAGCAGTTCCCATGTCAAATATAAAGAACAGCAGTCCCTGTGTTTAATATAGAGAACAGCAGTTCCCATGTCTAATATAGAGAACAGCAGTTCCCATGTCTAATATAGAAAACAGCAGTTCCTGTGTATAATATAGAGAACAGCAGTTCCCATGTCTAAATTAGACATGGGAAAAGCTTTTCTTTATATTATGCTCAGAGACAGCTGTTCTCATATTAGACACAGGGACAGCTGTTCTCTATTTTTGACATAGGAACTGCTGATCTCCATATTATACACAGGGACTGTTGTTCCCTTTATTAGTCATGGGAACTGCTGTTCGCGAAATTATGCACAGGAACTGCTGTTCTCTATATTTTACATGGAAACGGCTGTTCTCTACATTATACACGGGGATTGCTTTTCTCTATATTAGACATAGGAACTGATGTTCTCTATGTTATACACAGGAACTGCTGTTCTCTATATTAGACAAGGGAACTGCTGTTCTCTATATTATACACAGGAACTGCTGTTTTCCATATTAGACATGGGAACTACTGTTCTCTCTATTATGCACAGGGACATGACATGATCTAATATAGAGAACAGCAGTTCCCATGTCCAATATCGAGAACAGCTGTCCCTGCGTATAATATAGAGAACAGCAGTTCCCATGTTTAATATAGAGAACAGCAGTTCCTGTTTTTAATATAGAGAACAGCAGTTCCCATGTCAAATATGGAGATCAGGAGTTCCCATGTCTAATATAGGGATCAGCAGTCCCTGCGTATAATACAGAGAACAGCAGTTCCCATGTAAAATATAGAGAACAGCAGTTTCTGTGCATAGTTTGGCGATCAACAGTTCCCATGACTAATATAGAGAACAGTAGTTCCTGTGTATAATATAGAGAACAGCAGTTACCATGTCTAAGAAAGAAACAGGAGTTCCTGCGTATAATACAGAGAACAGCAGTTCCCATGTAAAATATAGAGAACTGCAGTTTCTGTGCATAGTTTGGCGATCAACAGTTCCCATGACTAATATAGAGAACAGTAGTTCCTGTGTATAATATATAGAACAGCAGTTACCATGTCTAAGAAAGAAACAGGAGTTCCTGCGTATAATACAGGGAACAGCAGTTCCCATGTCTAATATAGAGAACAGCAGTTCCCATGTCTCATATAGAGAACAGCTGTCCCTGTGTATAATATAGAGAACAACAGTTACCATGTCTAAGAAAGAGACAGCATTTCCTGTGTATAATATGGGGAACAGCAGTTCCCATGTCTAATATAGAGAACAGCAGTTCCTGTGTATAATTTCGAGAACAGCAGTTCCCATGTCTAATATAGGGATCCGCAGTCCCTGTGTATAATATAGAAAACAGCAGATCCTGTGTCTAATATAGAGAACAGCTGTCCCTGTGCATAACATAGAGAACAGCAGTCCCAATGTATAATATAGAGAACAGCAGTTCCGATGTATAATACAGAGAACAGCAGTTCCTATGTACAATATAGAGAACAGCAATCCCTGTGTCTAATACAGAGAACAGCTGTCCCTGTGCACAATAAAGAGAACAGCAGTTCCCATGTCTAATATAAGAGAACACCAGTCCCTGTGCAAAATAAAGAGAACAGCAGTTCCCATGTCTAATACAAGAGAACACCAGTCCCTGTGTATAATATAGAGAACAGCAGTTCCCATGTCTAATATAGCGAACATCTGCCCCTGTGTATAATATAGAGAACAATAGTTACCATGTCTAAAAAAGAGACAGCAGTGCTCGTGAATAATATGGGGAACAGCAGTTCCCATGTCTAAGGTAGAGAACAGCCGTCCCTGTGTGCAATAATGAGAACAGCAGTTCCCATGTCTAATATAGAGAAGAGCAGTGCCTGTGTATCATATAGAGAACAGCAGTCTCTGTGTATAATATACAAAACAGCAGTTCCCACGTCTAATATAGAGAACAGCTGTCCCTGTGTATAATATAGAGAACAGCAGTTCCCATGTCTAATATAGAGAAGACCAGTACCTGTGTATAATATAGAAAACAGCAGTTCCCACGTCTAATATAGAGAACAGCTGTCCCTGTGTATAATATAGAGAACAGCAGTGCCTGAGTATAACATAGAGAACAGCAGTACCTGTGTATAATATAAAGAACAGCAGTCCCTGTGCATAATACAGAGAACAGCGGTTCCCATGTCTAATATAGAGAACAGCAGTACCTTTGTATAATATAAAGAACAGCAGTTCCCATGTCTAATATAGAGAACAGCTGTCCCTGTGTACAATATAGAGAACAGCAGTTCCCATGTCCAAAATAGAGAACAGCTGTCCCTGTGTATAATATAGAGAACAGCAGTTACCATGTCAAAGAAAGAGACAGCATTTCCTGTGTATAATATAGGGAACAGCAGTTCCCATGTCTAATATAGAGAACAGCAGTTCCTGTGTATAATTTCGAGAACAGTAGTTGCCATGTCTAATATAGGGATCAGCAGTCCCTGTGTATAATATAGAGAACAGCAGATCCTGTGTCTAATATAGCGAACAGCTGCCCCTGTGTATAATATAGAGAACAGCAGTTACCATGTCTAAAAAAGAGACAGCAGTTCTTGTGTATACTATGGGGAACAGCAGTTCCCATGTCTAATGTTGAGAACAGCCGTCCCTGTGTGCAATAATGAGAACAGCAGTTCCCATGTCTAATATAGAGAACAGCAGTTCCCTTATCTAATATAGAGAACACCAGATCTGTGTATAATACAGTGAACAGCAGTTCCCATGTGTAATATAGAGAACAGCAGTTCCCATTTGTTATATGCAACAGCTGTCCCTGTGTATAATATGGAGAACAGCAGTTCCCATGTCTAATATGGAGAACACCAGTCGCTGTGTGTAATGTGAAGTACGAGGAGAAAGTGAGGTCTGCAGATGCTGGAGATCAAAGTTGAAACTTTATTGCTGGAACAGCACAGCAGGTCAGGCAGCATCCAGGGAACAGGAGATTCGACGTTTCGGGCACAGGCCCTTCTTCAGGAATCACTGAATCTTCTTCAGTAATATGAAGTACAGCAGTTCCCATGTCTAATATAGAGAACAGCAGTCCCTATGTATAATCAAGTGAACAGCAGTCCCTGTAAATAATATACAGAACAGCAGTTCCCGTATCTAATATAGAGAACAGCAGTGCTTGTGTATAATATAGAGAACAGCAGTTCCCATGTCTAATATAGGGATCAGCAGTCCCGGTGTATAATTTAGAGAATAGCAGTACCCATGTCTAATACAGAGAACATCTGTCCCTATGTATAATATAATGAACAGCAGTTCCTGTGTATCATACAGAGAACAGCAGTCCCTGTGTATAATATACAAAACAGCAGTTCCCATGTCTAATATAGAGAACAGCTGTCCCTGTATAGAATATTGATAACAGCAGTCCCTGTGTCTAATTATGAGATCAGGTGTCCCTGTGCATAATACAGAGAACAGCAGTTCCCATGTCTAATCTCGAGAACTGCAGTACCAGTGTATAATATAGAAAACTGCAGTTCCCACGTCTAATATAGAGAACAGCTGTCCCTGTGTACAATATAGAGAACAGCAGTTCCCATGTCTAATATAGAGAACAGCTGTCCCTGTGTATAATATAGAGAACAGCAGTACCTGTGTATAATATAGAGTACAGCAGTTCCCATGTCAAATATAGAGAACAGCAGTTTCTGTGCATAGTTTGGCGATCAACAGTTCTCATGACTAATATACAGAACATTAGTTCCTGTGTATAATATAGAGAACAGCAGATACCATGTCTAATATAGAGAACAGCAGTTACCATGTCTAATATAGAGAACACCTGTCCCTGTGTATAATGTAGAGAACAGCAGTTACCATGTCTAAGAAAGAAAGAGCAGTTCCTGCGTATAATACAGGGAACAGCAGGTCCAATGTCTAATATAGAGAACACCTGTCCCTGTGTATAATATAGAGAACAGCAGTTCCCATGTCTAATATAGAGAACAGCAGTTCCTGTGTATAATATAGAAAACAGCAGTTCCTGTGTATAATATAAAGAACAGCAGTTACCATGTCTAATATAGAGAACAGTTGTCCCTGTGTATAATATAGAGAACAGCAGTTATCATATCTAAGAAAGAAACAGCAGTTCCTGTGTATAATACAGGGAACAGCAGTTCCAATGTCTAATATAGAGAACACCAGTCCCTGTGTATAATATAGATAACAGCAGTTACCACGTCTAATATAGAGAACAGCTGTCCATGTGTATAATTTCGAGAACAGCAGTTCCCATGTCTAATATAGAGAACATCTGTCCCTGTGTACAATATAGAGAACAGCAGTTACCAGGTCTAATATAGAGATCAGCTGTCCCTGTGTATAATATAGAGAACAGCAGTTACCATGTCTAAGAAAGAAACAGCAGTTCCTGTGTATAATACAGGGAACAGCAGTTCCCATGTCTAATATAGAGAACAGCTGTCCATGTGTATAATATAGAGAACAGCCGTCCCTGTGTAAAATATAGAGAACAGCAGTTCCCATGTCTAATATAGAGAACAGCAGTCCCAGTGTATAATATAAAGAACAGCAGTTCCTTTGCATGATTTCGAGAACAGCAGTTCCCATGACTAATATAGAGAACAGCAGTCCCTGTGTATAATGTCGAGAACAGCAGTTCCCGTGTATAATATAGAGAACAGCAGTTCCTATATACAGTATAGAGAACAGCAGTTCCCGTGTATAATATAGAGAACAGCAGTTCCTGTGTACAATATAGAGAACAGCAGTCCCTGTGTCTAATACAGAGAACAGCTGTCCCTGTGCACAATACAGAGAACAGCAGTTCCCATGTCTAATATAGCGACCAGCTGCCCCTGTGTATAATATAGAGAACAGCAGTTCCCATGTCTAATATAGCGACCAGCTGCCCCTGTGCACAATACAGAGAACAGCAGTTCCCATGTCTAATATGAGAGAACACCAGTACCTGTGTATAATATCGAGAACAGCAGTTACCATGTCTAATATAGAGAACAACAGTCCCTGTGTATAATATAGAGAACAGCAGTTCCCATGTCTAATATAGCGACCAGCTGCCCCTGTGTATAATATAGAGAACAGCAGTTACCATGTCTAACAAAGAAGCAGCAGTTCTTGTGTATAATATGGGGAACAGCAGTTCCCATGTCTAATGTAGAGAACACCAGTATCTGTGTATAATACAGGGAACAGCAGTTCCCATGTATAATATAGAGAACAGCAGTTCCCATTTGTTATATGCAACAGCTGTCCCTGTGTGTAACATGGAGAACATCACTTCCTATGACTAACATAGGGAACAGCAGTCCCTGTGTATAATATGGAGAACAGCAGTTCCGATGTCTAATATAGAGAACACCAGTCGCTGTGTGTAATATGAAGAACAGCAGTTCCCGTGTCTAATATAGAGAACAGCAGTATCTGTGTATAATACAGGGAACATCAGTTCCCATGTATAATATAGAGAACAGCAGTTCCTATGTATAATAAAGTGAACAGCAGTCCCTGTGTATAATATACAGAACAGCAGTTCCCTTATCTAATATAGAGAACAGCAGTTCCCATGTCTAATATAGTGATCAGCAGTCCCGGTGTAGAAGATAGAGAATAGCAGTACCCATGTCTAATATAGAGATCATCTGTCACTATGTATAATATAATGAACAGCAGTTCCTGTGTATCATTCAGAGAACAGCAGTCCCTGTGTATAATATACAAAACAGCAGTTCCCATGTCTAATATACAGAACAGCCGTCCCTGTATATAATATTGAGAACAGCAGTCCCTGTGTCTAATTATGAGATCAGGTGTCCCTGTGCATAATACAGAGAACAGCAGTTCCCATGTCTAATATAGAAAACAGCAGTACCTGTGTATAATATGGAAAACAGCAGTTCCCACGTCTAATATAGAGAACAGCTGTCCCTGTGTATAATATAGAGAACAGCAGTTACCATGTCTAATATAGAGAACAGCAGTTCCTGTGTATAATACAGGGAACAGCAGTTACCATGTCTAATATACACATGGACAGCTGTTCTCTATAGTATAGAGAGTAGCAGTTCCCATGTCTAATATAGAGAACAGCAGTTCCTATGTATAATACAGAAAACAGCAGTTCCTGTGCATAATATAGAGAACAGCTGTTCCCATGTCTAATATAGAAAACAGCAGTTCCTGTGTTTAATATAGAGAACAGCAGTTCCTGTGCATAATTTCGCGAACAGCAGTTCCCATGTCTAATATAGAGAACAGCTGTCCCTGTGTATAATATAGAGTACAGCAGTTCCCATGTCAAATATAGAGAACAGCAGTTTCTGTGCATAGTTTGGCGATCAACAGTTCTCACGACTAATATACAGAACATTAGTTCCTGTGTATAATATAGAGAACAGCAGTTACCAT
>NW_025200367.1:4318-6498 GCF_004010195.1 Chiloscyllium plagiosum | reverse complement strand
AATCAGAGACACAGACAGAGGTTTCTGAAGCGAAGAATGAGACATCAGAATAGTATGTTTCCTGTCTGATGTCAGGGTCAAGGATGTCTTGGAGAAAGAGCAGAATTTTCTTCAACTGAGATAACGAGAGCCCTGAGACGATAGATTTCTGTTCAGTTGACAGGGAAAGCTGGTAGGTACAAGAAATGCTGGATGGCTACAGAAATTGAGGTTTTGGTCAAGGAAAAGAAGGAAGCACATGTCAGCACAGATCAAGTGAATTCCTGGAAGAGTATAAGGGCAGGAGACATATACTGAAGTGGGAAATTGGGAGGGCAAAAACGTGACATGCAATAGCTTTGGCAAGTTGTGCTGGACAACTTAAAATGCAAAAAAGGTGGATACATCCCCAAGATCTAGTCAGGTGTACCCTCAAACTCTGTGGGAAGTGAGGGAAGTGATTGATGGGCCTCTTGCTGAAATATGTGTACCACTGATAGCCACAGGTGAGGTGCTGGAAGGCTGGATGTTGGCGAATATGATGCCAATATTTTAAAAAGATGGTATGGAAAAGCCTGGGAATTATAGACCAGTGAACCTGACATCAGTGGTGAGCAAATTGTTGGAAGGGATTCTGAGGGATGGGTTTTGGAAAGGTAAAGACTGATTCCAAGAGTCAACATGGATTTTTGCATGGGAAGTCATGTCTTATTAAATTGATTGAGTTTTTTGATGTGACAAATAGGATTGGTGAAGGCAGAATAGTGAATGTGATCTATATGGACGTCAGTAAGGTTTTTGTCAAGGTGCTGCATGGTAGACTGGTTAGCAAGGTGAGATCACATGGAACACAGGGAGAACTAGCCATTTGGATATAAACTGGCTCAAAGGTGGGAGACAGAGGGGAGTGGTGGAGGGTTGCTTTTCAGCATGGATACCTGTGACCAGTGATATGCAACAAGGATCAGTGCTGGGTCCACTGCTTTTTGTCATTACTATAAATGATTTGAATATGAACACAGGAAGTGTGGTTAGTGCATTTAGATGTGACACCAAAATTGGTGGTGTCTGGATGCCTGTGACCAGTGATATGCAACAAGGATCAGTGCTAGGTCCACTGCTTTTTGTCATTACTATAAATGATTTGAATATGAACACAGGAATTGTGGTTAGTGCATTTAGATGTGACACCAAAATTGGTGGTGTGGTGGAGACCAAGGAAGTCACCTCAGAGTACAGCAGGACCTCAGTCAGGTGGGCTAATGTTGAGGAGCAGCAAATGGAGTTTAATTTAGATAAATGTGAGGTGTTGCATTGTGGAAGGGCAAATTATGACAGGAATTATACACTTATTAGTAAGGTCCTGGGGATTGTTGCTGAGCAAAAAATTCTTGGAATGCAGGTTCATAATTCCTTGAAAGTGGAGTCATAGCTCAGCAAGAGAGTGAAGAAGGCATTTGGTAAGCTTGGCTTTATTAGTCAGTGCACTGAGTGTAGGAATTGGGAGGAGGTCGTGTTGTGGCAATACAGGACATTGGAAGACTGCGTTCAATTCCAGTCTCCCTGCTATGGGTAGGCTGATGTGAAACATGAAAAGGTTCATATGATATTGACAGGTATGTTGCCAGGATGAGAGGGTTTGAGCTGAAGGGAGAGGCTAAATAGGTTGGGGCTAATTTCCAGCAGCATTGGATGCTGAGGGATGACCTTATAGAAGTTTATAAAATCATGAAGAACATGGATAGGGTGATGAGCTAAAGGCCTTTTCCCCAGGGTAGGGGACTCCAGAACCAGAGACCGTAGGTTTAAGGTGAGGAGCTGAGCTTTAAAATGGACTGAGAGGGCCACATTTTCACACAGAGGGTGTTGCATGTAAGAAAGGAGCTGCCAGAGGAAGTGGTGGAGGCTGGTACAATAATAACATTTTAGAGGCATCTAGATACTGACAGAAAGGGTTCAGAGGGAAAAGGATGAAATGTTGATAACTGGGACGAGATTAATTTGGGATGTCTGGTTGTCATGGACAAGATGGGCTGAAGGGTCTTGTTTCCATGCTGGATGTTTCTATGAGTCTCTAGTTGAGGGGGCAAAGTGAGAAAGGCAAGGCAAGGCAGGGATGGTGATAGCATCCGTGTAGAGAGCACTAAGAGAGCGAGCAAGGAGCCCTGAGATGGACCTGGCCCAATTGTTCTCCTTCAATC
>NW_025200367.1:780-2217 GCF_004010195.1 Chiloscyllium plagiosum | reverse complement strand
CATAAACCCTTCATCAGGTTAGGGTTAGGGTTGGGGTTGGCTTTAGTGCTATGTTTAGAATGAGGCCTTAGGTTCAGGGTTTGGGTTCGTGTAGAGGTTTGCTTTAAGTTTAGGGTTTTGGTGAGGCCCAGAGTTAAGGTTAGGATTAGCATTAGGATGATTGTTAGAGTTGTTGAAGTGTTCCATTGCATTTCACTGAATATGCAAGGGAAAAGGAGATGGCAATATCTGACATCATCATCAGGTCATTATCCCTCAGTCAGGAAAGTACAGAGGGCCAAGTGAGCCTCAGAGTGGGACATGGGGAGGAGCAGTCACCATCGGGAAGTACCTGTCAGGGCACTCCTGATGGGGACAGTTCCTCCTCTCCCCTCTGCCACTGACACCAGTGCTTCAGGGAGTCATGGTGATGATGGAGGTCCCTGACACTGTGCAGGAGAGCCTCACCATGTCAGGGTCCAGACAGAGTCAGCCAAACAGAGGACCACCCCCAAGGCCATTCCAGACAAAGGGATATTAGAGTCAGCGGCCTGCCTCCAGGACCACTGGCAGCTCATGGGGAAGGCTACAGTGCAGCAGGCAGGAACAATGTAAGAGATTACACTGAGTCCATATGGGAGAACACGGGGAATAATTTATGATTCTTTACAGGAATGGTATTGCTGATAACCTTCCTTAAATACATGCACATGAGGATGGATGTGTCGGTATTGCTGTCGTTCATTTGGCTAGTCTTATGGATGGATGAGGGTTGAGGGTTTACTAACCTGGCTTGTTGATGATGTGTGTCCCAGCATTCTTTTCAGTACCTGCCTTACCTTTGCTGTATACACAATGACTTGAGGTGACATTATGGAATTCAGCAGAATGTTAATCCTTTTGACAGATCGTCTTGGTGCTTGTGTGAATGTTATTGCAATGTCACTCAATGTCACACGGTGGCTCAGTGATTAGCACTGCTGCCTTGCAGCGGCAGAGACCCAGGTTCAATTCCTGCCTCGGGCAGCTGTCTGTGTGGAGTTTGCACATTCTCCCCGTGTCTGGGTGCTCTGGTTTCCTCCCACAGTCACAATGATGTGCAGGTTGGGTGAATTGGCCGTGCTGAATTGCCCATCGTATTAGGTGCTTAAGTCAGGGGTGAATGTAGGGGAATGGGTCTGGGTGGATTGCTTTTCGGTGAGTCGGTGTGGACTTGTTGGTTTGAAAGGCCTGTCGGGAATCTATTGCACGTGTCTGGGCAGAGGAGATGATCTGGGGTGTGCAGTGAGAGAGGAACTCACTGAAAACCTTGTGTGAGAGAGGGCCCCAGCTATGCCTGCCTCTTCGTAGGATATGTGGAACAGTCCATCTTCCGCAGCTACACTGGCACCACCCCCAACCTTTTCCTCCGCTACATCGATGACTGTATCGGCGCTGCCTCGTGCTCCCATGAGGAGG
>NW_025200367.1:0-408 GCF_004010195.1 Chiloscyllium plagiosum | reverse complement strand
CCACTCCCTCCGTGACTCCCTCGTCAGGCCCACACCCCCCCCCAACCCAACCTCCACCCCCGGCACCTTCCCCTGCAACCGCAAGAAATGCAAAACTTGCGCCAATATCTTCCCCCTTACTTCCCTCCAAGGCCCCAACGGATCCTTCCATATCCGCCACAAATTCACCTGCACCTCCACACACATCATTTATTGCATCCGCTGCACCCGATGTGGCCTCCTTTATATTGGGGAGACAGGCTGACTACTTGCAGAACGTTTCAGAGAACACCTCTGGGACTCTCGGACCAACCAACCCAACTATCCCGTAGCTCAACATTTCAACTCCCCCTCCCACTCCACCAAGGACATGCAGGTCCTTGGACTCCTCCATCACCAGACCATAACAACACGATGGCTGGAGGAAGA
>NW_025200366.1:4418-6497 GCF_004010195.1 Chiloscyllium plagiosum | reverse complement strand
GCTGGCGTTGATAGGTGTTGCAGCTCATTCTACGTGATATGTAATGTATTGTAAATACACTGTGCTGTTTGGTTTAGCACTGCATTGAATGGAAGTCGGTTAGCTCAGTCCGCTGACTAACTAGTTATGAGAAAAGTGAGCCCAACCGCATGGGATTAATTCTCTCACTGTCTCAGGTTTGCATAAGGATCATCATCTACCCCGCTCACCTGATCTGTAATAGTGAGTAAGATTTGGCCTAAAGATGTAAAACATCATTATCATTGCCATCTGTAGCCTTGAACATTTGGTCAGAATCACTCGAAAGGAGAGTGAGTGCATTTAATACTCACTGATCTTCGCTTGGAAAATCCTGTGACAAGTTTCGACCTTATCCCAGTTTGAAACCTCTGCTCCTCCCAAAACAGCAAAACTACTTGGTATGCCTTTGCCAGATTTACTGACAACATTCAAACTCCCCAAAGAGATAAATCTAATATTTTCGGTTGGATAATGACCTGTGCAGGTTTGCAGGAAACGGAATGATATGAAATGAGTTAAACAGAATTTCCCAGAATGTAATCCAGTGCAGACTGAGCGATTTGAGAAAGGTCATCAAGCTAAAAGTTCACCTCTGTTTCGATATACATAGATGGATATTCACCTGGGGAATATTTTCAGCTTTTGAGATAATAATTGACAGAAATTTGAAACTGGAGTTTTCAAATAAATACTACTTTACTCAACATTGATTTCAACTGCGTTTTAGTATGATGCGCTAATAATCCCTTGTCAATGTCAGTAATAGCACCTTTAGATAAGCTTTGAACTGACAAACGTAGCATTTTACGCGCCTTTAAGTGGCAGGCGCTAAACAATTGCGCAACTGAAGCTGCAGACAGCAAGCTGGTCACTTGCCCTACTCATACATTAGGAACTTTAACTCAACTGCTCTACATTTGCTGTGGTTCTGAAATTAAAGCTAACGCAGACCAGGTGAAACTGACATGGACCTGTGATTATTGAAGCATCACGTTCAGGAAAGGGACAAATAAAAATATGCAAAATAGACATAATTGAAAAATGGGTTTCCGTTGGTTCCTGCGTTGTTTACAGACAATGTTACATTGCCGCTGTCACCAGACCTTTCCTTCGATCGGCTTCAATTTGAAGCAATAAATCTTCGCAACTTCCTTCTGAAAGTTCATACTGGTAAAATGAAACATACGGCATTTAGCAATAATCATCACTATTCCTACAGCCATGAACACGTTGCACGGTTTCCATGAATACTGAAGATGTAAGAATGTGATGCAAGAATAAATTCATTTCCAGTTTAAATTGTAAATTAGGAAGAATGAACAGTCAGGCTCAGAATGTCAGAAAATCATGTTCGTCTCCGTGTCCAGAACGGCAGGAAAGCAGAGAGATAATCTGTCCCTGAATCCCCACGTTTGCTTGGTCCATGTGTCCAGTTGGAAACCTGTGTGAAGGGGCATGCAGTCTGACAGAGCGCCTGGGAGAATCCTTGATTGTCTGATCTAAAGCTGCAGTAGGAGCTCTCCATTCTGGTTGTGGGTGTAGATTGACACTTCAACACATTATGGTTGATAACCCTCTTTCAGAAACAGCACTGGCAGAGAGTAACAGGAGGACGCTATTCCAAACACCGGTCCTACCCCGCCATTTGATATCGTTCAATATCTTTCCCCGGTCCATCCACAACAGCCTGTTGCCCAAAATGAAAAAGACATTTAAGAAATCGATAATGTCTGTGCAACTATTGGAGGGGAATGCGTTTCGAGACGGTGGGTTTCTGCACGAGGTTTGTAGGTTTCATGGGTTAGCAGTTATTTCTGGACTGATCATGCTTCAAATGATATGATTCCGTCGAAACTCACCAGCAAGGGGTAAGGAATTTTTTGTGGTCAACAGCAATTTCGAGAAACCCAGACGACAGGAATTAACGGTGAATCAGCAGAATAATAATTGATTCAGCTGAAATCTGAACTCCGATTCTAGTCGAACTTAAATTAACAAATATTGTATCGCAATTTAACAATGCTGTAGAAATCTAATGCGCTTTCCATTGCACCACCG
>NW_025200366.1:0-4152 GCF_004010195.1 Chiloscyllium plagiosum | reverse complement strand
CATTATCGCTCTCCGTCTGCCAATATGGTTTTTCTATTGTCACGATTATGTGCTTTACTGCCATCTCTGCTGCAATGATCTTCCTGCCCAGACTAACCTGACATGGTTAGATTTTTTCGCTACTCCATCCATCACAATGTTTTCCTGTCCCAAGCTGATTCGATATTTGATGTATTTTTTTCTGCTACAAGGTTTTCAAGCAGGCTGACTTTACGAACTATCAATTAAAGATTTAAAGTCAGTCCTAAATATTTATAATCACGACTTGTCCCAAACTGCCATGATGATATTTAGTTGGCAAGGCTGATGTTACTAATTGCTATTATCGCAGCCTGTCACAATAAACGTTCAGCCCCAGTCTGACTCTGCTAATTGGTGGAGGTGCATTCCACTATGATAATCCCATCCAGCTACAGTGGCCCCATCCTGCCACAGTGACCTTATGACTCGTGTAGCATTCCATAGACCCCTTGTAACATATCTTCAGGCGTATCCATGCTTTTTTCCCTTCCCATGCTTTCATGCTCCGTATTTCCCGTACGGTGTTGGATATTTGATCAGATATCAGTTTCTCTTCGCCACACCTTCCAGGACCTGGTCCTTATCCATGTGTGCTCTTGCTTCTCAAGTATTCGGCTAAATACTAATGAAGTGTTTTGATGGCTCATAGCTTTACCACACGTTCAAACAGTGAGTTTCAATTATACAACACTCTCAGAATGAAAATGTTCTTCCTGTATCTCCTCTGGTTATCCTCCCCCTAGCGTTTAACGTAGATCTGTGGTTGTAAAAACTTCCCATAAGAAATTTATTCCTATAACACGTATCTATCCCCTTACTGAACACCTTCATCTCTTCCTCATTCACTCTTCTCCGCTCTCAGATGAAGAGCCCGAGCTAAGCTAATTTATCTTCGCCATGAGGAGATTGTTGTGCTGGAAAAGTACAGCAGGAAAGGCAGCATCCGAGGAGCAGGAGTACCGACACTTCTGGCATCAGCCTTTCATCAGGAATGAGACATTTAGGTGGGGGCGGAGAGATAAATGGGCGGCAGTTGGGTTTGGGTGGAAGGTAGCTGTGAAAGCGATAAGTAGATGGATGCGGGGGATAAAGTGATAACTCGGGGGGTGGGAAACTTCAGACTGTGATAATGTGGGGGAAGGGGAATTGAGGAAGCTGTTGAAATCCATATTTATCCGCATGGTTGCAGGGTCCCAAGGCATAATATGAGGCGTCCCTCTTCCACGCAGCGGGTGGTAACGGTTTGGCTTATGCCCGAAACGTTGATTGTCCTGTTCTGCAAACCACATTTCAGGGGTGATGTGAAATACCAAAGACTTAAAAAAGGACAAAAACTGAGAGAATCAGAGTTAATGGAAATATGCACAATGCAGACCGAAACTATCTGGCCAATTGAGTATGCTCAGTGCCGCCGAAGAGACGCACACTCCCCCACCATTTCTTTCTAAACCTGCATTATTGATCCACCTACAAAAATAGAAATGTGTTCAAAAGCTCAGCGGGTCAGGCAGCATCGGTGGAGAGAAATCAGAGTGAACATTGCGAATCGAAAGCAGTTCCAAGGAATGATCTGTTGACCCCAAATGGTCATTCTGTTTTCCCTGAGCTGCAATTCCTACTTTTTTCTCTGATTTTGTCTTTTATTATACCGTCCATTCAGGTTTTGTTTGCCATCTACCTGAAGTGCACACCTTTGGACGGCGAGAAGGAATCAGAGCAGCCAGAGGAAACCCACACGGAAGAGAGAGAAATGGAGCGTGCAACTTCCACACAGTCAGTCACATAAGTCTGGAATCGAATGCGGGTTTCTGGCCTCTTAACCCTCCCAAGCTGCAAGCGCCCGTCCCGGATGCAAATTGAACCCAACCTCACGCAGTGAAAGGCAGTGGTAATACCTTGGATTTCTATGCAAAAAGAAGCTGATGTATCAGTACTGGAAATCAATAATCGATTAACTGTCCGAACCCTTTTTTTAAATCACTTGACCGACAGTCTTGTACGTCTTGTCATCAAAAATTCACATCTGAATACTTCTGAATGTTATGAGGTTTTCTGCCTCTCCAACATTTGCATGCACTGAGTTCCAGATTTCAACCACCCGCCGTTTCAAAACGTTTGATTGTGCATTCACTCAAAATTTTCCTCCTCTGTGCTTAAATCGATCACTCCGTAAGTGATCTCTCCATTATAGCAAAACGTTTATATCAGTGCACACCATCCGTATCCCTGATTATTTTGTATATCTGAATCATGTCTCCTCTTGATCTCTACTGCTCTAAGTCTATCCAGTCTATCCAAGCTCTTCTACCCAGACAATATCCTGGTAAATCACCCCTGCGTCATTTCCAGTGCGAATGTGATTGCAAAACTGCACACAATAGTCGAGATAGAGCCGAATGAGCAAGTGAAATAAATGATGTGGAAATCCGCAGAAAGAGGTCTTTTTGAAAAAAAGTTCATTTTCCTCAGTGCTGCCCTGTGTTCTTTTCCTGAGCCTGAAGTTCCAATAATATCTGATCCATGTAATTAAAAGCAGCTCCTTGACCATTGATCTCAAAACCACAGTATCGAATTGGATTGACTGGTCTGAAGGTCGCAATGGTATGATTGTGGCACGTTCACCCAGCAACAGTGAGCGCAGCAGCACAGACGAAACAGGGTTCAATGTGAAAATAATTGTAAGGGAAATGGGAGGGGGAACTTAAAGGAGATCAGTGATTGTTGGAGGGAGAGAAATCTCCAAGAATGGGAGAGTCTGAATTATGATATTTGTCCCACAGAGATGTGTGATAGAGGGGTTTGTTGAAAAAATCAGAATATCAGAGAAAGTTTTCATGTAAAATCAATTAATTCATTTCTGTGTTTCCTTGGCATATACCAAAGGTGAGAACGTTAGATGCCGTAACTCTGATTCAAACGAGGTTACTGCGGCCACAACGCACATCATTGAAAATTATGCGATCCGTGGGCCATGCAGAGATGCATGTTTGAAAAGAACAGTAACGACAGTGACATAGGACATGCTAGGAAGAATGCAGAGACACAACAGGACTATTTGGCAAGCAATAATAGACATGTGAGAACTCAGAATTGGCTGTATATTTAAATTGGATGATTCAAGAGGCTGATAAAGTTCCGTCGAGTACTGCATGTTGAAGACTGAGGGTGATATATTTTTACAAAACATCAAATTCTCAAGGGATACTGCAGGATATTGTTGAAATGTAAGTTTCAACAACAATGTGGTTTTATATTTGTTGCCTCACGAGCTTCCCCACACAAGGAAGAACCCATTTCTGCAGTGGATCACATACTCCCAGTTGCACCACCCAGAATCAATGGTGCAGTTGCAAAGATCAACTGGAAATTGTGATAGAAATGAGCACATGAAGCTACTCTGTCGCAGCAATGATTCGATCGGTGAGCACATGGTCATTCTATGATAGTATAGAGGCGCATGAAATTTCGAGACTGGGAGTTCTCCTGATCAAAGGCGGGGAGGAAGGGCTTATTTGTCTCCGGTTATTAGATTATTAAAATACAAGAGCAGCACTAACCCGGAGTGCAGATTGGCTCCGTGAAAGCGTGCTGCTGCCTTAAGCGAGAGGTCGATTTATTGCAAGCATTCAGTGCAATTTTCCTAAACAATGCACTGTTTTGTTGTTTTGACGGTAAGAACTGTTATTTGATCACATCATCCTCTTGCTCCTAGCAAACATTCCAGTACAGGGTACATCAGTTTCATTCCGACACAGCCACATGTCTTATTCTCACTCCCTCTGAGGTGATTGACTTGGCAATGTCATTCTCTGAGATTGGCAACGTAGCATTGAGATGGTAGCGTAATGAACAAAGAAGAACAAAGAACACAGAACATTTATAGCCCAGGAACAGGCTCTTTGGACCTCCAAGCCTGGTCTGAACCAAATAAACTGTCTAAACCTATCACCCAATTGCTCAGCATCTTTTTCCATCTGCTCCCCACTTGCTCACGCATCTATCAAGGTGCACCTTGAATGTAACGAACGTGCCTGCCTCTACTACCTCTACTAGCATCGTGTTCCAGGCACCTGCCACTCTCTGTGCAAAATACTTTCCACATCTATCCTCCTTCAACGTTTCACCTCTCAA
>NW_025200365.1:0-6497 GCF_004010195.1 Chiloscyllium plagiosum | reverse complement strand
TTCCAATTGTGGAATTGAGCATGAACCTTTGTGACTGCATTCACCAAATTTCTGTAATCGCTACTGAATCTAGTTGACCCATCCAGGTTAAGAATTAACTACTGGTGAACTCCAGCTACTTTAACCAGGTTCATTCCAGCACACACTGAATCTCTGTTTTCACCTGAGCGTGTTTCACTGGGCCTAGCTGACAGGGTGTTGTTTTCTTTGTCCTGATTCTCCTACATCCACATTGTGTCCAGTTAATATAGAACACCCAGGCAAATCTCTGCAGATTGCCTTATACCTCCTCAGTGGTTTTACGAGATCCTCTCATTGGCCTTTCTCTAAATTTGAGAACAATATAAGGACCATGCCTTTTTATTTTGTGTGTGTTCTTTTAAACTAAGCCCTGAAATGAGAAAGAGCTGCTTTAAAAGCAGTGTTTGTTTTGAAAGGAAATAACCTGAAACATTTGCAAGCATCATGTAAACATTGTGCTGAACAAGCAGTAATCGCAGCTGAAGAAAAGAATGAAGGGGAATCGTATATAAACCTGTAAAATTCTCACAGGACTAAACAGAGTAACCACAGGAAGGATGTTCTCAATCACCAGGGAATCCAGAACTCGGGAGTTATAGTTTAAGGATAGGGAGTAGGCCATTTAGGACTGAGCTGAGTAAAAATGTCTTCACCCAGAACTGGGAGGCCTGTGGAATTCACTTTGACAGAAAGCTGTAAATGTTTTCAACAAGAGATTGGATATTGTTCTTCGGGCTAAAGAGATCTAAGGGCATGGGGGAACAATGGGAAGAGTGGTCAGAGCTGGATGATCAGCCATGATTGTATTGAATGGTGGAGCAGGTTCAAAGGGCCGAATGGCCTACTACTGCTCATGTTTTCTATGTTTTTGTGTTGCTTGTAGGCTTCAATACTTTGGTCCTTAACATGGATTCTTGTTATGGAAGGCAGTGAGGTTTTGGATTCTTTTAAGAAAATAACTCTAAGAGCTTCTAATGTTGGTATCCATCTGTCAAAATTACTTTGCTTAATTCTTTCAAATTGACCAAGGGAATAGGCAAATCTGTCGCAGACAGAGTTCAATGTAAGCAAGTTTGAGGTTATCCTTTTGGACTGAAAAAGGACTTTCTAGATGGTGTGAAGTTAAATTCAGTGGATGTCCAATGAAACTTGAGGTTTCAAATGTGTATGTCTTTCAAATTCCACAAACAGGTATAGAAAATAATTAAGAAGATTAATGAAATGCATGTCTTTCATATCGAGAGAACTGGAATACAATGATGCAGAAGCTATTCTGCAGTTATACAAAACCGTCATGAGGCCCCACATGGTGTACTGTGAGCAGATTTGAGCTCCACACATTAGGAAGGTTAGATTAGCCTTGGAGCGAATACAACATAGGCTTACAAGAATGATACCTGAATGTCAGGGGTTAAGTTAAAAGGAGAGATTTTACAAATGAGGCCTGTTTTCTCTAGAATTTACAAAGTTAAGGGGTGATCTGATCAAAGCCTTCAAGATACTAACAGGAAGAGACAGGGTAGAGAAAGATAAATTATTTCCAGTGGCTAGGGATTCTAGAATTAGGGGCATAGTCTGAGAATTAGGAGAGATGTTAGGAAGCACTTCTACACACAAAGGGTGCGAGAGGTTTGGAATTCTCTTCCACAAACAGCAGTGAATGCTGGATTAGTCAGTAATTTTAAATCTGAGATAGATACTTTTATGTTAAGCAAAGGCATTAGGGATATGAGTGAAAGATAGGTATATGGAGTTAGGCCACAGATCAGCGATGATCTCATTGAATGGCGGGAAACCTTGTTTGGCTGAGTGGCCTGCTGCTGTTCCTGTATTGCTGTAAATTCAGTGCAGGTTTTCCCAGCTGCTTCCCTCCTCTCCAGAACCTTTGTGTTTTTGCCTCAGGCACCAACTCATACACGGACAAAATAGTTTTCTATACAACATCGTAATCCCAAGAAGCCTCCTTTGATAGTGAAGTATACATTTCCTGTGCTTTATCTATCAATCCAATCCCCTGTCCTTTTTTGCCAGTTTATTTGCTTCAAAGTTTGGGCAGGGCCTGTGCAAACTTAAACATCTCCTTGCAGACTCCCCCACCCATTCGCTCCATCATTATTTGATGTTTCCTGTTTCAACTGCATCATTCGGTCCACCTTGTCCATGCTGAACAGATATCCTAATCTAATCTAGTTCCATTTGCCAGCACTTGGCCCATATCCCTCTAAACCCTTCCTATTCAAATACCCATCCACTTGTCTTTTCAATGCTGCAATTGTACCAGCCTCCACTTTAATCTGAGATTCAGCTTCTCTCACTTTCTTTTCTCTTTTCAATTCCAAATCTTCTTTTTTCCATTTCCGTTCTTTACAATTCCATTTCCAACCTTTCTATTTCCATTGCCATCTCCCTTTCCTTATAGAGTCATAGAGATGTACAGCACAGAAACAAACCCTTCGGTCCACCTTGTCCATGCTGGACAGATACCCTAACCCAATCTAGTTCCATTTGCCAGCACTTGGCCCATATCTCTCTAAACCCTTCCTATTCATATACCCATCCAGATGCCTTTTCAATGCTGCACCATTTCCTCTGGCAGCTCATTCCATACACGCAATGCTTTCTGTGTGAAAAAGTTGACCCTTAGGTCCCTTTTAAATTTTTCCCCTCTTACCCTAAACCTATGCCCTCTAGTTCTGGACTCACCGATCCCAGGGAAAAGACTTTGTCTATTTATCCTATCCATGCCCCTCATAATTTTCTAAACCTCTATGAGGTCACCCCTCAGCCTCCAACGCTCCAGGAAAACAGCCCCAACCTGTTCAGCCTCTTCCCTATAGCTCAAATCCTCTAACCCTGGCAACATCCTTTTAAATCTTTTCTGAACCCTTGAAGTTTCACAACACCCTTCTGATAAGGAGACCAGAATTGCATGAAATATTCCAACAGTGGCCTAACCAATGTACTGTACAGCTGCAACATGACCTCCCAATGCTCTGACCAATTAGGGAAAGCATACAAAACGCCTTCTTCACTACCCTATCAACTGCGACTCCACTTTCAAAAAGCTATGAACCTGCACTCCAAGGTCTCTTTCTTCAGCAACACTTTCTAGGACCTTACCATTAAGTGTATAAGTCCTACCCTGATTTGCTTTTTCAAAATGCCAACAGCTCAAATTACCTAAATTAAACTCCATCTGCAAATTCTCAGCCCGTTGGTCCATCTGATACCGCTGTAATCTGAGGTAACCCTCTTCGCTGTCTACTACATCTCCAGTTTTAGTGTCGTCTGCAAACTTACTATCTATACCTCCTGTGTTCACATCCAAATCATTTATATAAATGACAAAAACTAGTGGACCCAGCACCGATCCTTGTGGCACTCCACTGGTCACAGGCCTCCAGTCTGAAAAGCAACCCTCCACCACCACCCTCTGTCTTCTACCTTTCAACAGTTCTGTATCCAAATGGCTAGTTCTCCCTGTGTTCTATGAGATCTAACCTTGCTAACCAGTCTCCCATGGGGAACCTTGTCAAACACCTTACCGAAGCCCATATAGATTGTGTCGACTGCTCTGCCCTCAATGAAGTAATCCTCTTGGTTACTCTTAAAAAATTCAATCAAGTTCGTGAGACACTATTTCCCACGCACGAAGCCATATTGACGATCCCGAATCAGTCCTTGCCTTTTGCAAATACATGTACATCCTGTCCCTCAGGATTCCCTCCAACAGCTTGCCCACCACTGACGTCAGGCTCACTGGTCTATAGTGCCCTGGCTTGTCCTTACCACCTTCCTTAGTGGGCGGCACGGTGGCACAGTGGTTAGCACTGCTCCCTCACAGTGCCAGAGACCTGGGTTCAATTCCCGCCTCAGGCGACTGACTGTGTGGAGTTTGCACATTCTCCCTGTGTCTGCGTGGGTTTCCTCCGGGTGCTCTGGTTTCCTCCCACAGTCCAAAAAAGTGCAGGTTAGGTGAATTGGCCTTGCTAAATTGCCCGTAGTGTTAGGTAAGGGGTAAATGTAGGGGTATGGGTGGGTTGCGCTTCGGCGGGGCGGTGTGGACTTGTTGGGCCGAAGGGCCTGTAAGTAATCTAATCTAATCTAATCTAAATGGTGGCACCACAGTAACTAACCTCCAGTCTTCCAGCACCTCACCTGTGACTATCGATAATACAAATATCTCAGTAAAAGGCCCAGCAATCACTTCCCTACCTTCCCACAGAGTTTTAGGGTACACCGGATCAGGTCCTGGGGATTTATCCACTTTTATGCATTTCAAGACATCCAGCACTTCCTCCTCTGTAAAATGGTCAACTTTCAAAATGTCACCATCTATTTCCCCACATTCTGTATCTTCCCTGTCCTTCTCCACGGTAAATACTGATGCAAAATACTCATTTATAATCACTCCCATCTCTTGCGGCTCCACACATAGGCCGCCTTGCTGATCTTTGAGAGGCCCTATTCTCTCCCTAGTTACCCTTTTGTCCTTAATGTACTTATGATTAGTTATTTGCCAATACCAAATCCCAATCTTCATTGCCTCAGAGCAATCCCGGACAAGCCTCTGGAATATTGGGTGGTTCTGGTTGTGTTTCGAATTCCACATTTCCATTTGACTCCTTTTCCCAACAAGAATCTATCCACCTCGATCATAAAAATATTGAATGACCCACCTTCTGAGGTTAGAGTTCCAAACTCTTTCAACTCTGTGAGAAAAATAATCTTCACCATAGGAAGATGTGACCACTGATTTTAAAATGGTGCTCACTAGCTTTGGGTTCATCTACAAAAAGAAACATCCTTTTCCTCATCTACTTTGTCAAGCCCATTCAGATCTGATACAATTCCTCACACCCCTACTTCTAGGGAAATCTTTCCTCATAAAATAACTTACTCATTCTGAGTATCAATTTGATAAACCTCCTCTGAACCATCACCAATGCATTTACAGCCTTCCTTAAATGAGGAGATTAAAACTGTACAGTGTTCAAGATGTCATCTCACAAATGCCCTGTATAACTGAAGCTTGACATCCTTACTTTTATGTCAATTCCTCTCATAATAAAGGATCAAATCCCATTCTGCATCTCACTATTCTGCATTCTCCATTTAAGTAATATTCTGCTTTTTAATTCTCCCTGCCAAAATGAAGAACTTCACATTTTCCCACATTACACTCCATCTGCCAGATTTTTGCCCATTTCTAGAACCTATCTCTGTCATCTGCAACTTCTTTCTGTTATCTTCGCAACACACATTCCTACCCCCTGGGTGTTGTCTGGGAATTGAGTTGCGGTGTCATCGATCTACTCATCTACATCATTGAGGGAAATTGAAAATATTGAGGACCTAGCACAGACCCCTGTGGGACTCCAATTGAAACATCCAGCCAATCAGACACTGTTCTCTAAGTCACTGTTCTCTGAGTCACTGTTGGCTGAGTCACTGTTCTCTGAGTCACTGTTCTCTGAGTGACTGTTCTCTGAGTCACTGTTCTCTGAGTGACTGTTCTCTGAGTCACTGTTCTCTGAAGGCTCTTGCTGTGGATAAACACACTGGATTCACATTTCCAGAAGTCATTTGGTGAAGTGTCATCTCAAAAAGTTATTTTTGGAAATAAAAGCTCATAGTGTAAAAGCTCATAGCACATTTTGCATATTCCCTGTTTTCTGCCAGCCAGCCACTCTTCTATCCATCATTGAGGTAAATTGAAAATATTGAGGACCTAGCACAGACCCCTGTGGGACTCCAATTGAAACATCCAGCCAATCAGACAGACACATTTTGCATATTCCCTGTTTTCTGCCAGCCAGCCACTCTTCTATCCATGCTAATAGGTTACCCTTACACTATGAGCTTTTATTTCCAAAAATAACTTTTTGAGATGACACTTCACCAAATGACTTCTGGAAATGTGAATCCAGTGTGTTTATCCACAGCAAGAGCCTTCAGAGAACAGTGACTCAGAGAACAGTGACTCAGCCAACAGTGACTCAGCCAACAGTGACTCAGAGAACAGTGACTTAGAGAACAGTGTCTCAGTCAACAGTTCCTCAGAAAACAGTGACTCAGAAAACAGTGTCTTAGCCAAGAGTGCCTCAGCCAACAGTGACTCCGAGAACAGTGACTCCGAGAACAGTGACTCCGAGAACAGTGACTCCGAGAACAGTGACTCAGCCAACAGTGACTCAGCCAACAGTGACTCAGAGAACAGTGACTCAGAGAACAGTGACTCAGAGAACAGTCACTCAGAGAACAGTGACTCAGAGAACAGTGACTCAGAGAACAGTGACTCAGCCAACAGTGACTCAGCCAACAGTGACTCAGAGAACAGTGACTCAGCCAACAGTGCCTCAGTGAACAATGACTCAGCCAACAGTGACTCAGAGAACAGTGACTCAGAGAACAGTGACTCAGTGAACAGTGACTCAGTGAACAGTGACTCAGTGAACAGTGACTCAGCCAACAGT
>NW_025200364.1:4899-6496 GCF_004010195.1 Chiloscyllium plagiosum | reverse complement strand
GCCTCAGCATCAGTGTCGGAAAAGGGAATGGGAGCACAGTCCTGTCGACCCTGCAGAGACCTCCTTTCTAACATCTGAGAGCTTGTGACAGCATTTAAAGAACTTTCCCACAGACTGCACAGAAACATCGAGAATGGAAGACACATTTAGCCTCCCCATTCTAGTTCATGGAAAAAACTCTCCTCAATGCACTTACCCCACACGATATACATGTCCGTTAATGTGAGTAACCTTGGGAAGCTATAAAATAGGAAGTGCAGTAGTACGTTTGGTCCATCGAGTTTGCTACCCAATTCACTCTAATCATGGTTGGCCCTTCATTTCCACATCGTACTCCTGCTCTCCCACCATCCCTTTACTGTCTCTAAATCCTTATTTATAATCTGTGTCTTGTTTTCCAGGTGCGAGCGAATTCCCCAGGTTCCCCAGTCAGTGAGTGCAGACATTTATTCTCATCTCAATGCAGAGTGACCTGCTTGTACCTGATATTGTGGCTCCTTGTTTTAGACGTCCCAGCCAGGGGAATTATCATCCCTGCTTCCAATCTGTCTCACCCTGTCAGAGTTTTGTATATTTCACTGAGATCTCCACTCATTTTCCTAAAGGCCATGGAATACTGGCCCAACCTCCCAAACTCTGCTCCCTCAACAAGCCCGTCATCCCAGAGACCAGCCTGGTCATCTTTCACTGCTCTCCATCAATGTCAGGTTTGTCCTTTCTTTCGCAAGGAGACCAAACCTGCACACAATACTGCACAGTTCTCGAGATGGGGTCTCTCCAAGGGCCTGTACAGTTACAGTAAGACACCCTTTCTCCTGGACTCGCATCCCCCTGAAATGAAGGTCATCACATCATTTATCTTCCTCACTGCTTTCTGTTTCTGCAATATTGCTTTCAGCGACTGGTGTACAAGGAGATGCAGATCCTTTTCAGTGTTACAGCTCCCCACTTGGTGGGTCTGTGTACACTGGTCAGCGCGCCAATGCCATGTCCAGTATTGACTTCTGGTTACAGAACTCACTGCGCTGCAGGAAGCTCGGATGTTTATGCAGAAGGAAACAACAAAAAGGAGCATATGCCCCTTTGTAGATTAACATGTTCCAACTAATCCCTTTCAAATGGTAGGCTGCCAATTTATCGTTTCCATCAAAGGGCACACCGTCACCTCTATCCACATTATTCTCCAACTGTCACGTATTTACCCATTCACTCCACTTGTCTTCGTCTTCTCGGTGCTTTTTTACATCCTCCTCACCCACTCACAATCCCACATCCGTTAGTGCTGTCAGCAGGCTGGGATATATTGTATCTGATTCCAGCAACCAAATGTTTAAAGGGCATTGTGAACAGCTGGGCCCCAAGCACTGATCCCTGCGACACCTCAGCAACTTTCCTCTGTTAATTTATATTTATTTATTTCGTGAATCTGGGTGTCACTGGCTGGGCCAGCATTTATTGCCTGTCCCGAGTTGCCCTTGAGAAGGTGGTGGTGAGCTGCCTTGTTGAACACTGCAGTCTACCTGCTGCAGTTGACCTCCAACGCCATGAGGAAGGGAATTTCAGGCTTCTGACCCAGTGACTGTGAAGGAGAGGTGAT
>NW_025200364.1:2629-4156 GCF_004010195.1 Chiloscyllium plagiosum | reverse complement strand
TGTACATATTGTAACCTAGGTAATGAGGTCAGGAGCTAAGTGGCCCTGGTGGAGCCCAAACTAGGCGTCATTGACCAGGGTATTGCTGAGCATGTGCTGCTTAAAAGCACTGAGATCTTCGACCACTTTACTGATGATCGAGAGTAGACTGACAGAGTGGGAATACCATCATCTTTAGGTTCCCCTCCAAGCCATTCACCATTCTGACTTGGAAATATATTTGCTTTTTGTAAACAGGAGATACTTGGGGTAATTTTCCACATAATCGGGGAAAGCCATTGTTTTAACTGTATTGAAACTGTTTGGCTTGGGGAGTGGCAAGTTGTGGAGCACACGTTTTCCGTACTATTGCCAGAATGTTGTCAGAGTATGGACTCTTTGAAGTATCCAGTATCTACAACCGTTTCTGGATATCACGTGGACTGAATCGAATTGGTTGATGACTGGTAACTGAATCGCTGAGGACCACTGGAGGATGCCGAGATAGGTCATCCACTCAGCGCTTCTGACTGAAGATTGTTGCGAATGCTTCACCCTTATCTTATACACTGAAGTGCTGGGCTCTTCCATCATCGAGGAAGAGTTTTTTTGTGGAATCTCTTCCTCCAGTGAATTGTTTAATTGTCCCCAACGTTTCTCGAGTAGATGTGGAAGGACTGCAGAGCTTAGATCTGATCCTTTGCTTGTGGGATCACTTAGTTCTGTCTATCACTTACTGTTTATGTTGTTTGGCACACACGTTGTCCTGTTTGGTGGATTCAATAGGCTGACACCTCATTTGCAGGTATGCCTGGTGCTGCTCCTGCCATCCTGCATACTCCATTGAACCAAGGTTGATCCTCTGAATTGATAGTAATTGTTGTGAGGGGGATACGCCAGGCCAAGAGGTTGTGTGGGTGTACAGATGAACCATAGCACATTATGGACACCCAGACTTGAGCTGCTAGATCTGTTAGAAGTCTGTCCTATTTAGCACCGTGATAGTACCACCCAAATTGGTGGAGGTTATTCTCAATGTGTAAGTGTGACTTTGTCTCCACAATGACTATGCGGTGGCCACTCTTACCCATACTGTCATGGTCAGATAGTTCTGCAACTGGCAGATTAGTAAGGCTGTGGTCAATATGTATTTTCCTCTTGTCGGTTCCTTCACCATCTGCCGCAGTACCAGTCGAGCAGTTATATCCTTTTGGACCCGGCCAGCTCGATCAGTAATGCTGTAGCTGAAATATTCTTGGAGGTGGACATTGAAATCCGCTACCCAGAGTACATCTTGCGTCCGTGCTAACTTCAGTGCTCCCTCCAAGTGTTGATCAGCATGGAGGAGTACTGATTCATCAGTTGAAAGAGACTGCTACATGGTAATCAGCAGGAGGTTTCCTTTCCCATGTGTAAACAAATGCCATGAGACTTCATGGGATTCGGAGTCAAGAGCAATTCCCTTCAAACTGTATCCCAATGTGCCGCCACTTCTGCTGTGTCCGTCCTGCTGATGAGACAGGAGATATCCGGGGAAGGTGATGGGGA
>NW_025200364.1:0-1833 GCF_004010195.1 Chiloscyllium plagiosum | reverse complement strand
ACTTTCAGCCCCAATAATTTCTCCTAAATCATTTACTTACTATGTTCTATGTTGCACGTACTCTACCATTTTCCCACACCAGACTTGGTTTTCCTTGTATTGTTTGAGATTTTTGTGAAGACAGAACGGAAGTAGTGGCTTCATAGTTCTGCCATTTCCCTGTTCCTCATTCTCCATTCTCTGGTTTCAAACTGTAAGGAAACTGCACCTGTTTTCTCATATTTCTCACATTGACATAATTTAACAAGCTAATACAGTTCACTCTTATAACCCTTATGAAACTTCAGAAACCCATCAAATCCTGCCTTAAACTGCTCAATAATTGACCTTCCACACCATACACTCATAGGAGCATAGACTCTGTGCCAACAGAAGTACAGCACGATCTATATTAGTCCCACTTTCCTACAGCAGGCCCATAGCCTGGAATGTTATGACACTTCCAAGTGTTCGTTCAAGTACTTTTTAATGATTGTGAGGTTACCCGTGGTAATTCCCCTCTCAGGAAGTAATCCCAGAACACAACACCCTCTAGGTGAAAAAAAGTTTAAATCCTCTCTCAACCTCAAACGTTTCACTTTAAATGTGTGCTCCTTTGTTCTTTACCTTCTGAATAAAAGAAACAGCTGCTGTCTATCCACCCTGTCCGTGTCGCTTATAATCTTATCCGTCTGAATCATGGACCCCTCAGCTTTCTCTGCTCCAAAGTAAACAACCCGAGCTTATGCAGCCTCACTCCATAGCTGAAATGCTCCATCCCAGGGAACATCCTGGTGAATCCCTTCTGCAACCTCTCTAGTACAATCACATCCTTCCTGGAATGTGGCTCCCAGAACTACATACAGTATTCCATTTTCGCCTAACCAAAGACCTGTATTGCTCTTATAATCTACGCCCTGATTAGGAAACACAACACCCAAGGTCCAATTCTTAACTAGTCCATTAACCTGTCCAGCCACATTCAGGGATGTGTGGAGAAGCACACTATGAGGTTCCCAGTATGCTGCCATTCATTGAGTACCCTCTAGCCTGGTTCCTTCTCCCAAAGTGCATCACCTCATATTTATCAGGGTTACATTCTATCTGCCATTGAGCTGCCCATCTGACCATTCCATCTGCATGTTCCTGTAACTTAATGCCTTCCTCCTCACTGCTAACCACCCAGTCAATCTTTATGTCAAACATACAGTTACTTATCACACCTTCCCCACTCTCCAACTAGCCCCCTTCACATTCAGATCGATATTTTGTGAATAAAACAAACAAAAAAGGGACACAGCACTGATCCCTGTGGTACACCAGGGGACACTGGTCTCCAGTCACACAAATAGCCTTCTCTCACCACTCTGTCTCCCGCTACTCAGACAATTTTCGTTATAACTTGTCAAGTTACGCTTCATGTTGTGAGATTTTACTTTATTTTTCAGTTTCCCAGGTGGAAATTTGTCAAAGGCCTTCCTACAAAACTAAACAATCGACCTCCTCAAACTAATTCAATCAAATCCATTGGATGTGACTTCCTTCTGATAAAGTCATGTTGATTATCCCTGATCAGACCTTGCGACTCTGATTGGAGTTCGATATTCCCATCCCTATTTTATCCAGTAATTTCCTTAACAGTGATCTAATACTCGCTCGTCTGTAGTTCTCTGGTCTATCTCTCCCACCTTTACTGTGAAGTGGAATCGTATTAGCAGTTATCCAGTTCTCTGGCACCTCCCCTATGGTCAGAAGCTAATTAAAATATTCAGTCAGGGTCTTTCGTCCCTTGACACCAACAGCCTCCTGTGATACAACTCTTTCAGACATGGAGATTGGTCCAAATTTATACAG
>NW_025200363.1:0-6495 GCF_004010195.1 Chiloscyllium plagiosum | reverse complement strand
TTTAGCTGGTAATGCCTGTAACTGGAAGTTCCCAGAGTTTTAGCTGGTAATGCCTGTAACTGGGAGTGCCCTGAGTTTTAGCTGGTATCGCCTGTACCTGGGAGTGCCCTGAGTTTTAACTGGCAGTGTCAATAACTGGAACTGCGCTGAGTTTTAGCTGGTAATGCCTGTAACTGTGAGTGCTTGAGTTTTAACTGGTAACGCCTGTAACTGGGAGTGCCCTGAGGTTTAGCTGGTAACGACTGTAACTGGGAGTATGCTGAGTTTTAGCTGGTAACGTCTGTAACTGGGATTGCCCTGAGTTTTAGCTGGAAATGCCTGTAAGTGGAAGTGTCCTGAGTGTTAGTTGGTAACGCCTGTAACTAGGTGTGCCCTGAGTTTTAGTTGGTAACGCCTGTAACTAGGAGCGCCCTGACTTTTAGATTGAACACCTGTAACTGAGTGTGCCCTGGGTTTTAGCTGGTAACGCCTGTAACAGGAAGTGCCCTGAGATTTAGCTGGTAACGCTGTAACAGGAAGTGCCCTGAGATTTAGCTGAAAACGACTGTAACTGGAAGTGGCCTGAGTTATGGCTGTTAATGCCTGTAACTGGAAGGCCCTGAGTTTTAGCTTGTAATGCCTGTAACTGGAAGTTCCCTGTGGTTTAGCTGGTAACACCTGTAACTGGGACTGCCCTGAGTTTTAGCTGGTATCGCCTGTACCTGGGAGTGCCCTGAGTTTTAACTGGCAGTGCCAATAACTGGAACTGCGCTGGGTTTTAGCTGGTAACACCTGTAACTGTGAGTGCTTGAGTTTTAACTGGTAACGCCTGTAACTGGGAGTGCCCTGAGGTTTAGCTGGTAACGACTGTAACTGGGAGTATGCTGAGTTTTAGCTGGTAACACCTGTAACTGGGAGTGCCCTGAGTTTTAGTTGGTCATGCCTTTTACTGGGAGTGCCCTTATTTTCTAGCTGGTAACGCCTGTAAGTGGGTGTGCTCTGCGTTTTAGCTGGTAAGGCCTGTAACTGAAAATGCCCTGAGTTTTAGTTGGTAATGCCTGTAACTGCGAGTGCCCTGAGTTTTAGCTGTTATCGCCTGTACCTGGAAGTGTCCTGAGTGTTAGCTGGTAACGCCTGTAACTGGAAGTGCCCTGAGTTTTAGCTGGTAACGCCTGTAACTGAGAGTGCCCTGAGTTTTAGCTGGTAACGCCTGTAACTGGGTGTGCCTTGAGGTTTAGCTGGTAATGCCTGTAACTAGGAGTATGCAGAGTTTTAGCTGGTAACACCTGTAACTGGAAGTACCCTGAGTTTTAGCTGGTAATGCCTGTACCTGGAAGTACCCTAAGTTGTAGCTGGTAATGCCTGTAACTGGAGGTGGCCTGAGTTTTAGTTGGTAATGCCTTTTACTGGGAGTGCCCTGTGTTTTACCCGGTAACGCTTGTAACTGGGAGAGTCCTGAGTTTGGGCAGTTAACGTCTGTAACTGGAAGTGCCCTGAGTTTTAGCTGGTAATGCCTGTAACTGGAAGTGCCCTGAGGTTTAGCTGTTAATGCCTGTAACTGGGAGTGCCCTGAGTTTTTGCTGGTAATGCCTGTAACTGGAAGTGACCTGGGTTTTAGTTGGTAACGCCAGTAAATGGGAGTGCCCTGAGTTTTAGCTGGTAATGCCTGTAACTGGAAGTGCCCTTGGTTTTAGCTGGTAATGCCTGTAACTGGGAGTGCCCAGAGTTTAGTTGGTAATGCCTTTTACTGAGAGTGCCCTGAGTTTTACGAGGTTACGCTTGTAACTGGGAGTGTCCTGAGCTTTGGCTGTTAACGTCTGTAACTGGATGTGCCCTGAGTTTTAGCTGGTAATGCCTGTAACTGGAAGTGCCCTGAGGTTTAGCTTCTAACGCCTATAACTGGAAGTGCACTGAGGTTTAGCTGGTAACGCCTGTAACTGGAAGTGCCCTGAGTTTTGGCTGTTAACGCCTGTAACTGGAAGTGCCCTGAGTTTTAGCTGGTAATGCCTATAACTGGACGTGCCCTGGGTTTTAGCTGGTAACACCTGTAATTGAGAGTGCCCTGAGATTTGGCTGGTAACGCCTGTAACTGGGTGTGCCCTGAGGTTTAGCTGGTAATGCCTGTATCTGGAAGTGCCTTGAGTTGTAGCTGGTAATGCCTGTAACTGTAAATGCCCTGAGGTTTAGCTGGAAACGACTGGAACTGGAAGTGGCCTGAGTTTTGGCTGTTAATGCCTGTAACTGGGAGTGCCCTGAGTTTTAGTTGGTCATGCCTTTTACTGGGAGTGCCCTTATTTTCTAGCTGGTAACGCCTGAAAGTGGGTGTGCTCTGAGTTTTAGCTGGTAACGCCTGTAACTGGAAGTGCCCTGAGTTTTAGCTGGTAACGCCTGTAACTGAGAGTGCCCTGAGTTTTAGCTGGTAATGCCTGTAACTGGGTGTGCCTTGAGGTTTAGCTGGTAATGCCTGTAACTAGGAGTATGCAGTGTTTTAGCTGGTAACACCTGTAACTGGAAGTACCCTGAGTTTTAGCTGGTTATGCCTGTACCTGGAAGTACCCTAAGTTGTAGCTGGTAACGCATGTAACTGGGAGTGCCCTGAGTATTAGTTGGTAACGCCTGTAACTGGGAGTGCCCTGAGCTTTAGCTGGTAACGCCTGTAACTGGGAGTGCCTTGAGTTTTAGCTGGTAACGCCTGTAACTGGGTGTGCCCTGAGGTTTAGCTGGTAATGCCTGTATCTGGAAGTGCCCTGAGTTGTAGCTGCTAATGCCCGGAACTGTAAATGCCCTGAGGTTTAGCTGGAAACGACTGGAACTGGAAGTGCCCTGAGTTTTAGTTGGTAATGCCTTTTACTGGGAGTGCCCTGAGTTTTAGCTGGTAACGCCAGTAACTGGGAGTGCCCTGCGTTTTAGCTGGTAATGCCTGTAACTGGGTGTGCCCTGAGGTTTAGCTGGTAATGCCTGTAACTGGAAGTGCCCTGAGTTTTAGCGGGTAATGCCTGTAACAGGGAGTGCCCTGAGTTTTAGTTGGTCACGCCTGTAACTGGGAGTGTGCTGAGTTTTAGCTGGTAAAGCCTGTAACTGGGAGTGAGCTGAGTTTTAGCTGGTAACGCCTGTAACTGGGCGTGCACTGGGTTTTAGCTGGTAACACCTGTAACTGGAAGTACCCTGAGATTTAGCTGGTAATGCCTGTACCTGGAAGTACCCTGAGTTTTAGCTGGTAATGCCTGTAACTGGAGGTGCCCTGAGTTTTAGCTGTTAACGCCTGTAACTGGGAGTGCACAGAGGTTTAGCTGGTAACGCCTGTAACTGGAAGTGCCCTGAGTTTTGGCTGTTAACGTCCGTAACTGGAAGTGCCCTGAGTTTTAGCTGGTAATGCCTGTAACTGGAAGTGCCCTGAGGTTTAGCTGGTAACACCTATAACTGGAAGTGCACTGAGGTTTAGCTGGTAACGCCTGTAACTGGAAGTGCCCTGAGTTTTGGCTGTTAACGCCTGTAACTGGAAGTGCCCTGAGTTTTAGCTGGTAATGCCTTTTACTGGGAGTGCCCTGAATTTTAGCTGGTAACGCCTGGAACTGGGAGTATGCTGAGTTTTGGTTGGCAACGCCTGTAACTGGAAATGCCCTGAGTTTTAACTGGTATCGCCTGTAACTGGAAGTGCCCTGAGTTTTGGTTGGTAACGCCTGTAACTGGGAGTGCCCTGAGTTTGACCTGGTAATGCCCGTAACTGGGAGTGCCCTGTGTTTTAGTTGGTAACGCCTGTAACTGGGAGTGCCCTGAGGTTTAGCTGGTAACGCCTGTAACTGGGAGTGCGTTGAGTTTTAGCTGGTAAAGCCTATAACTGGGAGTGCCCTGAGTTTTAGTTGGTAACGCCTGTAACTGGGAGTGCCCAGAGTTTTAGCTGGTAACGCCTGTAACTGGAAGTGACCTGAGGTTTATCTGTTAACGCCTGTAACTGGAAGTGCCCTGAGTATTAGCTGGTAACGCCTGTAACTGGAAGTGTCCTGAGTGTTAGCTGGTAATGCCTTTTACTGGGAGTGCCCAGAGTCTTTGCTGGTAATGCCTGTAACTGGAAGTATGCTGAGTTTTGGTCGGTAATGCCTGTAACTGGAAGTGTCCTGAGTTTTAGCTGGTAATGCCTGTAACTGGGAGTGCCCTGAGGTTTAGTTGGTAATGCCTGTAACTGGGAGTGCCCTGCGTTTTAGTTGGTTATGCCTTTTACTGGGAGTGCCCTGAGTTTTAGCTGGTAATGCCTGTAACGGGATGTGCCCTGGGTTTTAGCTGGTAATGCCTGTAACTGGAAGTGCCCTGGGTTTTAGCTGGTATCGCCTGTAACTGGCAGTGCCCTGAGTTTTAACCGGAAACCGCTGACATGGGAGTGCCCTGGGTTTTAACTGGTAATGCCTGTAACTGGAAGTGTCCTGAGTTTTAGCTGGTATTGCCTGTAACTGGGAGTGCCCTGAGTTTTAGTTGGTAATGCCGTTAACTGGGACTGCCCTGAGTCTTTGCTGGTAATGCCTGTAACTGGAAGTATGCTGAGTTTTGGTTGGTAATGCCTGTAACTGGAAGTGTCCTGAGTTTTAGCTGGTATTGCCTGTAACTGGGAGTGCCCTGAGTTTTAGTTGGTAATGCCTTTACCTGGGACTGCCCTGAGTCTTTGCTAGTAATGCCTGTAACTGGAAGTATGCTGTGTTTTGGTTGGTAATGCCTGTAACTGGAAGTGTCCTGAGTTTTAGTTGGTAACGCCTGTAACTGCGTGTGCCCTGAGTTTTAGCTGGTAATGCCTGTGACTGGAAGTGCACTGGGTTTTAGTTGGTAACGCCTGTAACTAGGAGTGCCCTGAGTTTTAGCTGGTAACGCCTGTAACTGGGAGTGCCCTGAGGTTTAGCTGTTAACGCCTGTAACCGAGAGTGCCCTGAGTTTTAGCTGTTAACGCCTGTAACTGTAAGTGCCCTGACCTTTAGCTGGTAACGCCTGTAACTGGAAGTGCCCTGAGGTTTAGCTGGTAATGCCTGTAACTGGAAGTGCCCTGAGTTTTAGCTGGTAATCCCTTTTACTCAAAGTGTCCTGAGTTTTCGCTGGTAACGCCTGTAACTGGGAGTATGCTGAGTTTTGGTTGGTAATGCCTGTAACTGGAATAGCCATCAGTTTTAGTTGGTAACGCCTGTAACTGGAAGTTCCCTGGGTTTTAGCTGGTAATGCCTGTAACTGGGAGTGCCCTGAGTTTTAGCTGGTATCGCCTGTACCTGGGAGTGCCCTGAGTTTTATCTGGCAATGCCAGTAACTGGAACTGTGCTGAGTTTTAGCTGGTAATGCCTGTAACTGGAAGTGCCCTGAGTTTTAGCTGGTAATGCCTGTAACTGGAAGTGACCTGAGTTTTAGCTGGTAATGCCTGTAACTGGGAGTATGCTGAGTTTTGGTTGGTAATTCCTGTAACTGAAAGTGCCCTCAGTTGTAGTTGGTAACGCCTGTAACTGTAAATGCCCTGGGTTTTAACTGGTAATGCCTGTAACTGGAAGTGCCCTGGGTTTTAGCTGGTAACGCCTGTAATTGGGAGTGCCCTGAGTTTTAGCTGGTAATGACTGTAACTGGGAGTGCCCTGAGTTTTAGCTGGTAACTCCTGTAACTGGGAGTGCCCTGAGTTTTGGCTGGTAACGCCTGCAACTGGAAGTGCCCTGAGTTTTAACTGGTAACGACTGTAACTGGGAGTATGCTGAGTTTTAGCTGGTAACGACTGTAACTGGGAGTGCCCTGAGTTTTAGCTGGTAAAGCCTGCAACTGGAAGTGCCCTGAGTTTTAACTGGTAACGCCTGTAACTGGAAGTGCCCTGAGTTTTAGCTGGTATCGCCTGAAACTGGGTGTGCCCTGAGGTTTAGCTGGTAATGCCTGTAACTGCAAGTGCCCTGAGTTTTAGCTGTTAATGCCTGTAACTGGAAGTGTCCTGAGTTTTAGCTGGTAATGCCTGTAACTGGGAGTATGCTGCGTTTTGGTTGGTAATGCCTGTAACTGAAAATGTCCTGCCTTTTTGCGGGTAACGCCTGTAATTGAGAGTGCCCTGAGTTTTAGCTGGTCACGCCTATAACTGGAAGTGCCCTGAGTTGTAGCTGGTAATGCCTGTAACTGTAAATGCCCTGAGGTTTACCTGGTAACGCCTGTAACTGGAAGTGCCCTGAGATTTACCTGGTAATGCCTGTAACTGTAAATGCCCTGAGGTTTAGCTGGAAATGACTGTAACTGGAAGTGGCCTGAGTTTTGGCTGTTAATGCCTGTAACTGGAAGTGCCCTCAGTTTTAGCTTCTAATGCCTGTAACTGGAAGTGCCCAGAGTTTTAGCTGGTTATGCCGGTAACTGGGAGTGCCCTGAGTTTTAGTTGGTAATGCCTTTTACAGGGAGTGCCCTGAGTTTTAGCTGGTAACGACTGTAACTGGGAGTGCCCTGAGTTTTAGCTGGTAACGACTGTAACTGGGAGTATGCTGAGTTTTAGCCGGTAACGACTGTAACTGGGAGTGCCCTGAGTTT